>NC_056735.1:721160583-721460583 GCF_019279795.1 Protopterus annectens | reverse complement strand
AGTTTTGTAGCTGTCCTGAGTCAGGAGAAGAGGCATTGGAGGTAGTGTCCAGGGAGGAGAATGTGATAGACTCCTCAGGAGTGGGTACCAGTGTTGTCTTGGCCAGTCTGGTGCGATCAGTATCATCTTTGGTCTGTCTGCTCTTGCTTTCAAGAGCACCTTGGTCAGTAGAGGCAAAGGTGGGAAGGCATAAACTGTCCTTGCTGCCCAACTGAAAGAAAGGGCGTCCACTCTCCAGGCCTTTGGATGAAATGTCCTTGAGCAGAATTTTGTCAATTGATGATTCTTGTGGGAGGTGAAGAGATCTAGGTCTGGCCTTCCCCACGCTTGGATTATCCTTGTAAACACTTGAGGATGCAACTGCCATTCGTGCGGATCTATCATATTTCTGCTTAGATTGTCTGCCAGCGTGTTTTCCAAGCCTGGCAGGTACTGTGCTTGAAGCTCGATTTTCCATTCCAGAGCCATGTTCCAAAGTGACATGGCCAGCCTGCACAGGGGGTATGAATGTGTTCCTCCTTGTTTGTTTATGTACCACATTACTGTGGTGTTGTCTGTTCTTATCAATAGTTGTCCTGGATGCAGGAGGTCCTTGAAAGCTGTAATTGCGTTTATCACTGCTAGCATTTCCTTTTGATTGACGTGAAGGTGCTTTTCTTTTTGGGACCATTTGCCCTGAATGCACCTGTCTGTCATGTGTGCCCCCCAGGTGTAGTCTGAGGCGTCTGTTGTGATGACTTGATTTGCTTGAGGCTTGCAGAATGGTAGGCCTGTGTTTGCTTGGCATGCTTGGGCCCACCATAAAAATTCCTTTTGCAAACATGGAATTAGTGGTAATATTGTTTCCAAACTGTGGCTGTGTTGAGACCATATGTTTTTTAGGTACCATTGAAGTTTCCTCATATGCAACTTTGCACATGGGATTAGAAGAATGCAAGATGCCATGAAGCCCAGAGCCTGCAGGATTTTCCTTGCAGTTAGCCTGGTACAATTTGCTAGTGTCTTAAAGTACTGAGTTAGTTGCCCCTGCTTTTCTGGCGTAAGATAGGCCATCTGGGTGTTTGTGTCCAAGTTGGCACCCATGAAAATTATTTTCTGAGATGGTGTTAGTCTGGATTTCTCTTTGTTGACTGTGTATCCCAGAGAATTCAATAACCGTGTCACATAAGCCAGATGTTCCAGAAGAATGTGCTTGCTGTCCGCTTGGATCAGGCAATCGTCCAAATAAGGGTAAATTTGTATCCCTTGAAGTCTGCAGTAGGCAATTACTGATGCCAGGCATTTCGTGAATACTCTGGGTGCAGTAGATAAGCCAAAGGGCAATGCAGAGAATTGATAGTGGATTGAACCTGCAAGAAATCTGAGGTATCTTCTGCAACTTTGTCTGATTGGGACATGCAGGTATGCCTCCTTGAGGTCCAATGTTACCAGCCAAGACTCCTTGCCCAGCATGGGAAGAAGCTGCTGTAAGGTGAGCATCTTGAATTTTGGTACGAGTAGAAATGTGTTTAGGATGGATAAGTCCAAAATGGGTCTCCAATCGGTTCCCTTCCTTGGTACCAGGAATAGTCTGGAATAAAAGCCTTGACCTTGTTCGTGCATAGGTACCTCTTGAATAGCTTTCATGCTCATGAGCTTTGAAATTTGTATTTGAGCCTCTGCCCTTTGGTTGTGTGGCAGGTTCGGCATGCCTCTCATTCTTGGAAGAGTGTGGAAATGAAATCTGTAGCCTCTGTTTATAATGTCCAGGATCCATTTGTCTTTTGTGACAATATGCCAATTGTTTGAAAATAATGCAGCTTTCCCCCCCAAGGGTGCTGCCACCTGAGCCCCGGTTGGCCTGTAAAGGGGGAAGTCATTGTGTTTGTTTCCTGTATTGCTGTGCACTGTCTTCGCTACCTCTTGGTGCTGGAGATTGCCATTGTCTGCCTCTATATGATCCTTTAGATTGTCCTCTGCCCCTTGTGCGCCTGTATCTACCTCTTTGGGGCTTGTCCGTTGCTGGAAAGGACCAGTTTTTTGAAGGCCAATTTCTGCTAAAACGTGGTGGTTGTACCTGTAGAAAAGCTTTGACAGTTTGCATAGATTTAGCTTTTTCTTCCATTTTCCGTAGTATCTCCTCAGCATTAGTACCAAATAATGCATCCTTTTGTAAAGGAGCATCTAGTAGTTTAGCTTTAACATGATCAGGCAAGGTTTGTTCCCTAAGCCAGGCATGTCTACGAATGACTGATCCTGTAGCTGCAGCTCTACTGGAGGCCTCTAGAGCATCATAGCCACCTTGCAAGGTGTGTTTACCCACTTGTTCTGCACTATGAATCATATCCTGTAACTCCTTCAAATATGGTTGTTCAGGTTGTGACATTTTATGTTTTAATTGTGATAACAGAAACTGCTGATATTTAAGCATATGGAACTGACAATTTAAGGCCCTCATGGCTAGAGTGGCTGAAGTATATACCTTTTTCCCCACCTTTCTAAGGATCTAGACTCTCTTTCGGAAGGTAATGGATTCTTAGCAGTAGAGACCTTGATTCCCTTGGGGCCTTGAGAAATGGTTTCAGGGTCAGCATTATGACCTTTGTACAGAAATTGGTGTGAATTAGGAACTCTGTAGTACCTATCAGGCTTGACTGGAGCAGGAGGCAGGGAATCCGGATTAAGGCAGGCCTCCGAATAAACATCATCAAGTATGTCCAAGACAGGAGGTATCGCCAGAGGTCTGTGCTGAGGAAGCAAAAGGAATTCCCTCAGCCTTTTCTTGGAATCGGAAAAATCTTGGCCTTCCCAATGGAAGTGTTCCCTCAAAGTATGCAAGATTTCCCCGAAGGAAACGTCCTCTGGGGGGGGTACAGAAGGGATGGACTGCTCTGCATCAGAATCTTCATAAGGGGAGTATGAATGTTCCTCTTCATCAGAATGTTCTGAAATAATGGAGCCCTGGTCGGAAGAGGGAGAATCTTCCTCCACTCTGGGTCTCTTGTCTGGAGGGGGTTGGGAACCCCTGATAAGAGTAATTAAATCCTCAGCCATTTTGAGCATTTGTTTTTTGGGCATGGGGCCTGGAGATGGGCCCTGCGCAACAGGCCTCTTGGGATGCATGGCTGATTTGGACTTAGTAAAGGCCTTTATGGAAAAGGAAGAAGAAGGTCTTAAGACACCATGGGTGGAAGTGGACCTGTCCACATTAAGAGGCTCAACACTCACAGTGGCTTCGGTAGCTGTAGTAGAGGTGTGGGCCGAGGAACCTGCGGTCTCGGGTACAGAAGACACTGCCAGAGAAGGGTCGTCGGTAGTCATGGGCTGTGTAGGCGCCTCGCTGAGAACCGGACCACGTGTAGCCGGTTTTGGCGTGGTGTCGGTGGAGACCGCGGACCTCGCGTGTCAGTCTTTGTCCTTGCGTTTTTTAGACAAAACGGTAGTCGGAACCTCCGATGACATCTTATAGTTAAAGGTTTTACCAAAAAAGTGCTGGGCGAACTCCGCCCGACGCTTAATAGTGCGTTTATTGAAGGTAGCACAAAAGCGACAGCCCGAGACGTCGTGGTCTGGGCCTAAGCAAGGTATACAGAGGGAATGGAAATCCTTATGCGGTATTTGCTTCCCACAAGAAATACAATTATTAACTTTGTCTGACATCGGTCTGAGGCAAGAAAAGTTTCCCCAAAGGGGGAATTAGCTTTAAAGAAAACTTCGGTTTCCAAATTTTCGTAATTTCAGGAGCTGGCCGACCGGCACTTGCGAACTGCTTCTGCTTCGGGCACCGCGCGGCAAAAAAGATTGAAGAAAATGGCGTCGGCTGTGTCTTATATACCCCTGTCGCACTGACGTCAGGAAAGAATGCAACAACAACCGACGCTGGACCTAGACTTTGGAATTCGGCCGACCGAGGACCCGCCTGATGGCAGAGAACCCATCTGTAATTACTGAAGCTGTATGCACGATGAACATCTGCAATTATCCCTATCAGCAGTAAGTACAGTTGTGTACACTTACCATAAATGTAAATGTCCGAGTGTATTTACTGTTGCAGTCATTACATTTGGGTAATCTGCTGGCAGGTTGCCCTCAGTCGGCCTGATTAACAAAGTCTTGGGTCCTGCGTTGGTTGCTGTCTCTTCTTTTATGACATCAGGTCGTCAGGGGTATAAAACATGCAGCCGATGCCATTTTCATCAGTTTTTCTTGCCTCAGATGTCAGGTGCCCCCCAAATGGGGAGTTATATATCAAATTTAGAACACAAACAATATACCTCCAATCAAAAGCAAATACACCAAAAAGGCTTTTAAGCATATTAAAAGAAAGAAGAGGTATAGTAAGAGAAAAAACAGGGGGCTGGAGGGTGGGTAACCAGGACTGCAACAGTGAATAAACTCGAACATCTACATTTATGGTAAATGTACACAACTGCACTATGCTCTGCGTGTTTCACTGTTGCAGTCATAACATTTGGGTAGATTCCCAAAGCTATGGCTGGGAGGATGGATTTATACAGAATTAGGAGCAGCTATAAGGCCCTGAAGGACAGCAGTAGCAAAGCCAGCTCTGGATTTAGAAAAGAGAGGTAAATGGTAATGCTTCGTGAACGTATGAACTGAGCTCCAGGTAGCAGCTTCTAGAATGTCTCTGGTAGGAACCCCTCTGAGAAAGGCTGCAGAAGTAGATGCAGCCCTAGTGGAATGAGATCTGATCCCCTTGGGGATAGGTTTACCATGGTGCACATAGCAGAAACGAATACAATGGCTTATCCATTTAGAAATAGTCTGCTTTGAAATAGGTTTTCCCTCTGCCCCTGCAGCAAAAGCCACCAATAGTTGCTCAGATTTTCTTAGAGGTTTTGTCCTGTTTAAGTAGAATCTAAGTTGTCTGTGCGCATCCAATGAATGCAGAATCCACTCACCCTTGTTCTGTGGATTAGGAAAGAAAGTTGGCAGATGAATGGTCGGATTAACAGCCACACTGGATACCACCTTAGGCATGAAAGATGGATTGGTCCTGAGAGCCATCCTGCCCAGATGAAAAATAATGAAAGGATCCACTGCCACAAGAGCTTGTAATTCTGACATCCGTCTAGCTGAAGTAACTGCTAAAAAAAAAAGCTGTTTTCCAGGAGAGAAATTTTAAATCTGCAGTAGCAGCTGGCTCAAAAGGAGGTAGAGTGAGTTTTTCCAAAACAAAATTGAGGTCCCATGAAGGAGCTGGTGCTCTCCTGGGAGGTCTTAACTTTTTCACCCCTCTGAGGTACTGCTTTAGCAGAGGATGAGAAAAGAGTGGAGGCTCTGTGTTGTAATGAGCTGAAATGACAGAGACATGGATTTTTATAGAAGAAAAAGATAGGCCCTTGGGAAGCATCTCAGTTAAATATTTCAGAATCTGAGGAATATTGGGTATTGCTGGGCTTATTCCTTGTGCTTGGTTCCAGGCACAGAATCTTTTCCATTTGTCCACATAAGATTTTCTAGTACTAGGCCTTCTAGCCTCCAAAATGACATCCATCACAGGTTTACTGAGAGATGTGACTGGTGAAATTAGTTGATTAGCCATGCTGCAAGATTCAGCGTTTGGAGCTGAGTGTGCAGAATTTTATAGTTTTGCTGAGACAGTAGGTAAGGTGTCAGAGGCAGGTACCACGGAGGAAGTTGTGACATACTGCGTAGGAGCGGGTACCAGTGTTGGCGAGGCCAGTCTAGAGCAATCAGTATCATTTTTGTTTTTTCCTGTCTGACTTTTAGTAAGACCTTGGAGAGCAGAGGCAGAGGAGGAAAGGCATACACTGATAGGTTTTTCCAGCTGAAGGACAGAGCATCCACTTTCCAAGCTTTTTTGTGATGAATTCTTGTGCAGAATTTGTCCAACTGATAATTTTGGGGTGAGGCAAAAAGATCTATGTCTGGGCTCCCCCATTTGTGTGTCAACATGCTGAAGATTTGTGGATCCAGTTTCCATTCGTGTAGGTCCATAAGATTTCTGCTTAGTGCGTCTGCCAGAGTATTTTGCTTTCCTGGCAGGAATTGAGCTTGTAGATATATTTGGTAAGTCAAGGCCGTGTTCCACAATGCCATGGCTAGTCTGCAAAGGGGGTAGGAATGGGTACCCCCCTGCTTGTTTATGTACCACATGACTGTGGTGTTGTCTGACTTTATCAGTAGTAGTCCTGGATGAAATAGTCCTTGAAGGCTGCCAGAGCATTCTGTACAGCTAGCATTTCTTTCTGGTTGATATGTAGGTGCATTTGATTTGGGCTCCATTGGCCCTGAATGCATCTCCTTGCCAGATGCCCCCCCCCCCCCAAGCATAATCTGATGCGTCTGTAGTCAGGGTTTGGGGCGGCAGGGAGGGGAGTGGAGTGAATGACAGTCCCTTGTTTTGGGGGCAGGCCTCTGCCCACCATAGGAACGCTAGCTGCAGGCAAGGAATGATAGGAATCATTGTTTCCAGGCTGTGACAATGTTGACTCCATAAGCTTTTTAGGTACCATTGAAGTTTCCTCATATGCAGTCTTGCATATGAACTTAGAAGAATGCAGGAGGCCATGAACCCCAAGGCCTGCAGAATCTGTCTTGCAGATAGCTGGGTTTTTGTGGCCACCTGTTTGAAATAAGTCATCAATTGAATTTGTTTTTCTGGCGTAAGGTAGGTCATCTGAGAAGTTGTATTCAAGCTTGCACCCAGGAATGTAATTATTTGAGAGGGTACCAGTTGTGATTTCTTTTCTTTATGGTGTACCCTAGACAAGTTAGAAGTCTTTTTAGAAACGCCAGATATTTTAGAAGAGTGTCCTTGTTTTCTGCCTGAATTAGACAATCGTCCAGGCAAGGATAAATTTGAATGTTTCTTTGTCTGCAAAATGCAATTACTGGTGCCAGACATTTTGTGAAGACCCTGGGCACAGTAGATAAGCCAAAGGGCAGTGCAGAGAACTGGTAATGCAAATAGCCTGCTTTGAAGTGGAGGTATCTTCGGCAAGATTCCCTGATGGGGATATGCAGGTAAGCCTCTTTTAAGTCTAGAGTTACCAACCAGGCATCCTTGCCTAGCATAGGCAGTAAGTGTTGTAGAGTCAACATCTTGAATTTTGGAATATCCAGAAATGTATACAGAATGGATAAGTCCAGAATTGGACGCCATGATTTGTCTTTTCTGGGTACCAGGAAAAGTCTTGAATAAAAACCTTGTCCCTTTTCCTTTTCTGGTACTGGTTGAATAGCCCCCATGCTCATGAGGGACACAACTTGTTTCTGGGCCTCTGCCCAATGATTTGGAGGCAGTTCTGGCCATCCGTTTGGGATTGGCAACGTGTGGAAATGAAATCTGTATCCCTGGGATACTATATTTAAAACCCACTTGTCCTGGGTAATTAGTTGCCAGTTTCATGCATGAATTGCCAATTTTCCCCCCAAAGGGGCGACCAAAAGATAAGCGCTTCGTGATTGCAGTGGAAAGCCGCTGAGACTGTTTACCGTAGGAAGGTGCCTTGTTACTTCCAGATTTAGAGATGGAGGCACCCCATTGTTTTGTTCTATACATTCCTTGTGACAGAAACCTGGAGCCTTTGGAATGTCTGGCCTTGAACTGAGCGGCTCTGGTGGGTACTGGAAAGGACCAGTTCTTAAGTAGGCCAGTGCCTACTGAACCTGGGTGGCTGCACTTGTAGGAAAATCTTTTACAGTTTGCATAGATTTAGCTTTATCTTCCATCTTTTTCAAAACTTATTCTGCCTTATTACCAAATAGACTGCCCTGTTGTAAAGGAGCATCCAACAATTTTGCTTTAACATGATCAAGCAGATTTTGCTCCTTGAGTCAAGCATGCCTTCTTATCACAGACCCAGCTACAGCGGCCCTGCAAGAGGCCTCCAAGGAATCAAAACCACATTGCAAAGTATGCTTTCCAACTTGTTCAGCTGAATGCAATAAATCCTGCAACTCTATTTTCTACACAGTCAGAAATCAACATAATTTTCTGTTTAAGTAAGCCCATGACATGCTGCTGATATTTAAGCATATGAAAGCCCTGATTGCCAAGGTTGCAGACGTGTAAACCTTCTTACCCCATCTATCCAGTGCCCTGGAGTCTCTTATCAGAAGGAGGAGGAGTTTTAGCAGTAGAATCCTTAACACCCTTGGGACCCTGAGAAATGGTTTCAGGGTCAGCAGTAGGGTTCTTAAAGAGTAATTAGTGGGGAGTCAGGAACCCTGTAATATCTGCCTGGCTTACTAGGAGCCGGAGGCAGGGAATCAGGAGCCATGCTGGATTCTGAGAAAACATCATCAACAATGTCTAGAACAGGAGGTATAGCCAAAGGCCTATGGTGAGGAAGTAGTAGGAAATCCCTAAGCCTCTTTTTAGATTCTGAGAAATCCTGACTCTCCCAGAGAAAGTGTTCCCTTAGGGTATGCAAAGTTTCTCCAAAAGAAAAATCCTCAGGAGGAGAAGCAGAAGGGATGAAATCTTCTGCATCAGAGTCCTCATAAGGTGGAATAGATAATTCCTGATCAGAAGAGGAATCAGAAGAAATAGAAACCTGATCTGATGATTCATAGTCAGTGCCTTGCCTAGGCCTCTTAGCAGGAGGGGGATGGGTACCCCTGATCAAGGTAATTAAATCCTCAGCCATTTTGATCATTTGTTTTTTAGGCATAAGGGCCTGTGTACGTGGCCCAAGCGTTTTTTTTTAGACAAAAAAGTTGATTTTGGCCTTAGTTTTGAAGATGGCTTCGGTTTAATATACAAATCTTTAGGCCTGAAAACACCCTCAGAAGCCAGTACCTGCTTAGCGGCTCCGGACCCATCTAAGGTAGAGACATCCGCGGGTTCAATACTTAAAGTGTCTCGCGGCATACCGGACTCCGAATGGGTCTCAGATGAGGCCTGAGAATCAAAAGTAGTGGGTATCAGGGGCTTTGAAAGCACCTCACTGAGTACCGACGAACCGGCAACTGGCTTAGGAGAAGCTTCGTCATCGGTTTTGGACCTCAACGGCCTGTCTCTGTCTTTTTCTTTGTTTTTTTTAGGTATTCCGGTAGTCGGACTGCTAACCAACGACATTTCTGGTTAGTTAAATCTTGAGCCAAAATATTTTGATGCAAAAATATACCGACGCTTAACAGTGCGCTGATTAAATTTAGCACAAAACCGACAGCAAGGCACGTTGTGGTCAGGGCCTAGGCAAGGAATACAGTACGAATGAAAATCCTTATGAGGTAATTTGCTTCCCACAAGTAATACAATTATTAACTTTTACTGACATCGGTAAGGAGCAAGAAAAAGTTTCCCCAACGGGGGTACTTAGCTTTTGGTTGAAGATTTTGGTTCTGAAACTCGAAAACGAAAATTTCAGGAATTGGCTGACCAGCACTTGCGAACTGCTTCTGCTTCAGGCACCGCGCGGCAAGAAAGACTGATGAAAATGGCGTCGGCTGCATGTTTTATACCCCTGATGTCATGGAAGAAGGGACAGCAACTGACGCAGGACCCAAGACTTTGTTAATCAGGCCGACTGAGGGCAACCTGCCAGCAGATTACCCAAATGTAATGACTGCAACTGTGAAACATGAAGAAAACTCTCCTTTCTCCATTCCTGTGCTGGCTTAGTTCTTAGAATACGTTCTGCTACTTTATGAATGTAATATTCTCTATGATTATGTTTGTTCTCCTCAAAGGTCTGCATCCAAAATCCCAGTCTCTCTCTGTTTCTTGAGCTTTCCCCTGTTTCATCATCATCTTTTTCCATTTTGAATTATAATTTTCTGTTTGTGCTATGTATAGGAGCCTTAACTGTGCTGCTCTGAAATACCTCTTCAAATTGGGTAATCCCAGTTCTCCTTGTTCTAGTGGAAGAATACACTTACCTTACTTGGCTATTACCGTCTCCTCCTCTCAGATAAAATCCTTCAACTCTTTATAAATTGATATCCACAACTTCTCTGGTTGACAAAAATATGCCTGACCTGTGTATAAGACTAAATGAGCTAAAAACATTTTAACTGCTTGCATCTTACTACCTACATCCATATAACAGAGCTTCCATTTTCTCAGTTTTTGTATTATCTTTTGTTTAGACTCTGCCCGCATATCCTTAGCTGCCACACCAAAATAATTTTTAATCCATAGTCCTAAATACTTCATTTTATTATGTGCCCATAAGTTTGGATATTGCTGAACCAATTTGTGTGTGGGTACATAATTTACTGCTATTACCTTTCGTTTAGCTTCATTAATTTTGTATCCTGAAAAGATCTGAAACTGTCTCAAAATGTTCCACAACACAGTTTATGTCCCTTTCTGGTTTTGTTAGGTATAAAATAATATCTGCAAATAGAGCCAGATTTTCTTGACTATCATACTGGTTATATCTTCGAATGTCTGAGTCCCTTATTTTCTTTGTCAATGGTTCTAAATATAATGCAAATAAAGGGGAGAGAGGACACCACTGCCTGGTTCCTCTGCTCAAGCAGAACTTATCAGAGGACCCCACCCACTAAATTTTCACCTCCGATCCTTCATATATCCTCCCAATCAATCATAATTTTATCAGGGAATGCAAATGCTTCCATTGCTCTACTCAAAGTCCCAGCCCACTCTGTCAAATGCTTCCACTGCATCAAGACCCACCCAGCAACAGTGGTACTTTCTTACCGTTTGGATTCTCAGTGTTCTTTTAATGTTGTCAAATGTTTTTCTCCCCTCCACAAAACCACACTGATTCATATCTATCAACTTTGGCATCACGTTTGCCATTCTTTTAGCCATTATAGGAAAACACTTTATAATCACGATTTAGTATTGAAATGAGCCTGTATGAAGCTGCATCTGATGGATATTTACCCTCTTTAGCTACTAAAGATATCACCGCTTTCTTCCAGGATGTTGGTACTTCTCTTAAAATGCTATCAAACAAAATCTTCCAGATCTTTAAAATTTTGTCCTCCTAGCTTCCAAACCAACAGGAATACCATCTATTCCTAAAGATTGGTTATACATTACCCCTTTTATTTCATCTCCTTCTATTCTAACTCTTAGTAATTGACCCTCCTCTACCCCTAACCTTGGCATATTTAATTCTTCCATAAACATTTCCATTTGTAACTTTTTTGAATTCCATATTTCTCTGCTTTATACAGACTTTTATAGAATTTCCAAAAATGTTCTAATACTTCTACTGGATCCCTTGTTATCTTCCTTGTTATAGGCTCCCTAAGCTTGGTGACAGCCCCTTCTACTTTCTGTTGTCTGAGTTGTCATGCTAAACGTTTGTGTGCTCTAGAGTTATTACCAAACAATAGTTTCTTAGCAGCAATCTTTCTAAACTCATGCATATTAATGAGGTAATCACTTATTTTCTGTTTAGCACTCTGCAGTTGCTCCTTTTCTTGTCAGCCCCTCTAAATAATTCTTGTTACTTCTTAACCATATCTCTCTTTCTTTTATTTCCACCCTATTTTAAACTCCACTTTAATTTTATCCCACTCCCTAGCTATATTTTCAGAAGACATTTCTATCCTCTCTAACATAGCTCCTAAATAACTTCCATTACCCATTCCTTACGTTTCTCTCTTTTCAACAGACAAGTGGGAAAGTGCCAGTGTCTCACTTTCGTTTCATTACCCTGTTTTTTTTTATTTTAGTTACTATCAAGAGCATGATCTGAAATAGTTACTGGGTATGTATCAAGACTTTCAATTAAATGCACATGTTCCTGTGAAATGTAAATTCTGTCTAGCCTAGACCAGTTTTTGTATCTTGGGGAATAATACGTAAATTCACTCTGAACTCCTAGTACTGAATTTATATCTTCCATGCCAAATATTTTTTCATAAATCTACCTTCCTTCACTGTTGCAAATCAAATTCCAGTCCCCACCTACAAGTAATATTTCTTGCTGAAAGTTGGAATACTTATCTCAGAATTTTCTTAAGCTTCATTATACCGGTTTTCAATGGAATATAAATACATACCAGTGTAATCCTTCTCCCTTGCCAGTAGCCCCTTAGTACTACAAATCTACCATTACTGTCTTTTTTACCCATTTCATCATTATTGGAGCTCCTGCTGCAATTAATATAAGCGCTCCTCTCTTCCTTTTTCTCCAGGTATTCCACTGAATAACCATCCTGAAAACCCTTCTTTATCAAATTCTCACGTTCATTTCTTTCTCATGTAGCACAGCTAATTTGCACTCTACATTTTTTAATATAGTTCACTACTCTTTCTTTTTTGTATTTACCTGTGAGACATTACAGAAAGCATATTCTTGAAAAATTATTATTCCCACCTTTTATGTATAACAGCGTTTTTGTTAAATGTCTAGTTCCAGCTTTTGTGTTACATACATGTGCTGTTTGGTAGGTTAATCTTTTATACCGTTGTTTCTTGCCATCTCCATTTGTGCCTATGTCACATCTTACAAAACATTTTGTTTTATTGAAAACCCTCAAAGAAAAATACAAACATACTCCCCAATACCCCCCTAAAATCTATTAACTTAATAGTAACACACAAAACTATGTACATCTTCAAATATTGAAGTTTTACTCTCCTAATAGGAAAACATGTTCCAAACCTACAGCCACACATACAAATTTGAAATAACCTAATAGAAAGGTTATCCATGCCAAGATGCATGGTATAGCCTGTGATGCTACTAACTGCTGTCTGGGTCTGTCCTAGAACTCCTGGTGCAGAGAAAAGCCACTTTCATGTGGTCCAATTTAAGTTTAGATGAATTTACTACATTGGGATGCTCATTACATGGGCTCTGCCTATAAAAGCACTATGGAGGCAGAAAAAGGAAGAAACTGTTGCAGAAAAGAGGAAAATCCCAGGATGCAAAAAACTCCCTTACCAGCCTCAATAAGAAGCTGGGATACCTCATAAAATTCTACAAAGCTAGTTACGAAAAGGAATGCTCTTTTTAAACATATCAAATCCAACCCCTCCCATAGTTTCAAATTTGGTATTTTGGAAGTTGTTCATGTTGATATTAGAGGGGGGGGATTGGACTAACAAATTATTAAGGGCTGAAACTAAATGGCAACTTAGGTTAAATGGGGCTGAGTTTCCTGGTATAAATGATTCCATCAGCATCAAACCTGAATTAAAGTTCAGGGCTAGTAGATTATAGTTTCCTTGAAATATTCCCTTGCTACCAACATATATATATATTTTAAGTTATGAATTATTTTTATTGGATTGGATTTTTTTTCCCATTATTAACATTCAAGTGATTTAGAAGGGTCACAATTTTGATACTGTCTTTTTAAATCTTAATTGTCTAGATCTAACTGATTCATTAAGGAAAATGTATAAAATGGAATTCTGTGGATCATTTTATTGTTCTGATGAAGTCAAACTTGACAAAAGCGCTTGACCCTCTTTGTGTTGTTCTGTTTTAATATTAAAAAGTGATTTTTACCACTGTGGAGTCGGGGACTAGTTATTGGCACCTGGAAACAGTTTTTTCTTGATGGATTATTTGTTTCTGCTTTCGCACCGGTTTGGTTTTTACGAAAATAAAATTGCCAAAGATTCCAAAGACAACCACAAGACATTCTATAGCTATGTCAAAAATATAAATGGCAGTGCTCAAATCTGCTCTGATCTACAACAGAATGGCATTAAATATACTGATCCCAAGGATATTGCCAATATCCTGGCAGATCGATTCAGTGCCAACTTCACCCCCTCTCACCCCCTAAAGGGCCCATCTCAGTACCTAAAGATTGCCAAATTCTGGTAATAATGGCCACACAGGTAAAAAAACGCACTCTCCAAATCTAAGAATACAGCATACATGGGACCAGACGACATCCCGGGCTATGTACTACATAAACTACAAAATGAACTGGCACTTCACCTAAGTGTCATAGCCTCACCTCAGGCTTCATGCCCACTGAGTGGTATACAGCTACAGTTATCCCACTAAACAAGGGGGATCCACCTTGGATCCTGGGAACTACCACCCCACCAGTCTGACGAGCCTGATCTGCAAGGCCATAGAACGTATTATCATGGAACTTATAAACAAAGACATTGGCAACCTTCAAACACTGGACCCTACCCAGTCTGGGTTTGTGAAGGGCCGACCTTGTCTCCTGAACCTGACTGACTTCTTCGAATCAGTCTCCAGAGCTGTGGATGAGGGTAAGGCAGTCCACACAGCCAAGGCCTTCGACACCATTCCCCACTCAGGAATCATAGATAAACTTACTAAACTGGGCATTAACCCCTACGTCACTCGATGGGTTGCCAACTGGCTTACTGACAGAACCCACACTGTAAAAGTAGCCGACTCCAAATCCAGCTCCAGACAAGTGACAAGTGGAGTACCTCTGGGTTCAGTCCTGGGACCACTCTTCTTTGGCATCTACTTCTCTGAAGTACAGGCCAACACTAAGGTACTGTGGCTAACAAAGTTTAATGATGACTGCAAACTGGGAGCAATTACTGAATCCCCCAAATGATGTGGATATTCTACAAAAGAGCCCTATAGAAACAGATGCTTGGTGCCAGAGCCATGGGCTCAAGCTCAATGCCAAGAAATGTATAGTTATCCCCTCTGGGGAAAAAAACATGTACCCATGAATTACTACATTGGTGGCAGTACACTAAACACCGAAAGTGTGATAAGAGACTTAGGGACACAGGGGGACAGTGGTCTCACCTTCGATAATCACATCGCCATAACAGTCAGGAAATCCTTCTATGTGGCACACCTCATCACTAAGGGCTTTTCATCCACAAAAAGGAGGTCATTGTCCCACTGTACTAATCCCTCATTAGACCCATTCTAGAATACAATGCCCAGTTTGGTATGTACCTCTCAAGACATCTGCAACAACTGGAAAGGCTGCAGAAATACCTCACTAAAAGTATCACAGGTCTAAAGCAGATGCCTTATGCTGATCGTCTAAAAAAACTCCAGCTATACTCTTGTCGCATATCATCTACTCAGAGGCGATCTCTGCTTAACATACAAGGCCATGTCAAACCCAAAGCTGTTGGACATGCTACACTTAAAGAAATCCCAATCTCTCAGAGCTACAAGCTCCAGGGATCTAAACCTCGTCATCACAATGAACAAAACATACGGGAGGGATAGGTTCCTGACCCAGAGACTCCCCAGACTCTGGAACAGACTTGCCCATATATGTCAAGCAGAGCACCTCTTTGGTCGTCTTCAAAAGGAACCTTGACGATTGGATAGAAGATAGGAAATTCACCCCAGGGAAGTAAATATTGTGGGAAGAAATATCCAGGGAATTGTTATGGCTAGGCTTGTATAGGCCCCAGTACCAACCTATGAAAAGCTTTTCCTAGTACGTGGAAACCCATAAACGAGAGATGAAGGCCATCCCTTGCCAAATAAGTAGGACTACTGATGATCATGTCCAAGGCTACTGGAACTCCCTGTAATGACACCAGTTATTAAGCCCATTGTTAAAGCCAGTTATCTACTCTTTATACCTAGGCATCATTCTTTGTCAGGGAAGGATCCCATGGAGGACCAGAATCTTACCAGCATCTATCACATACACAAAGTTCTGACAAGTTTCTCTGCATGACCTTCGTGGTTTTGCACCCCAGGTCATTCATTCCCACATGGACCACTGACATGTTGCAATCATATTTGTCTCAGAAAAAGGGCTTGAATACTGTTTAAACATCTGTGATGCTGGCACCTGAAGACAGGTAACAGTAATCCTTTCCTTGTCAAGCTTGGTGAGTAGGGGATCTTTATGCTTTACAAATAAGTCAGTAATCATTAAAACATTCTTGTCAGAAGTTAGTTTATGAATACCTAATTGGGAGAAAAGATGTTTGTTGATGACTTCTTGATGTAGGTATGTATACAGTAGGTGAGCTGAATGACTTTCAGTGAGGCCTGTTTTTACAAATTCTAAGCGACCTTGGCAAGGATTTCTTGAATGCATCAGTGTATATTTATGTGCGTTTCTTTTGAGAATGTAGTAGTGGATGAGGTGAGGGTGTAACTATGTGATGCTTACTGCATCCAACACCTTGGTAAACACTTTGGGAGCTGTGGAAATCCCTCAAGGCAACACTTTATACTGAACACCATGTCCACCCAAAGTTTTCCTGCATGGACCACAGATGGTGATATGCCAAATGCCATTGATTATGTCCAACTACACCACTGAAACACTCCACAGCAGCTGCAATGTGACTTCTTGGAGGGTCACCACTAGAAAGTGAATGCACTGGTTAAAGTTGTGGAGGTCCTGAATAAGACAAAAACAGTACGTCCCCTTTGAGACCAGTAACAGAAAGGAATAAAAACCCAAACATATTCTAAATGCAGGATTGTCTTAATGACCCAAGTCAACAATACTGTCAAGGCTGGTTTTAATAGCTCTGCTATGGTCAGATCCACTAGTGAAGCTTGATATGTGGGAGTGCTGGTGAGATGCAAGACGTTCCCAAACGTAACCTGTCGAGAACCTGACTAATTATGACTGTTCTCCAAGCTACGGGAAAAAAGTTCAGCTGTGCTGGAAACTTACTATAATTGTAGCTGTTCAGGTAGATCACTGTTGCAGTACAGAGTCTTGGGGATTCTTGCTAGGTAGGAGTCTGTGCTTGATCTGAGTACCAGAGAATTTCACCATCCCCCAAGGAGGCAAACTGCCTACCTGCCTAACGTCAGGACATTGTTGGTATAAGTTGTCATCAGCTAGCATCATCTTTAGGTCTTTCTTGCCCAGGGATCAAGGGTCCAGCTGTCATGTATGGTCCCACAACCAGTCCTATGCTGGAGATATGGATAGGGGCATTAGGAGAGTGAAAAGTGAGGTGGATGAGTAGGAAGGGTACATATCCCAACACAAGAACATAGCAAAGAACAGAAAAAAGGAGTGGTAGCTAGGAGGAAAGGGCACTGCAGCAGTGACCTACTTGGAAAGTTACCATAATTCCAGATGTTCAACACAGCTGTGCTGTGTTCTTCATTGTCACATTTGCAGTGCTGGGTCTTGGGAAGTCTCCCAAAACTACATTAGAGAGGATGGCTGGAAAGAGCTGGGATCTGGTGAGATAATGCTATGCAGAATGGCACAGCAAAACTAGCTCTGGCTTTGGAGGTTTCAACAAGCTTGTAATGCTTTGTGAGTGTGCACAGAGGACCAAGTGGTCACTTTTAGGATTGACTAAGTGGTGACTCCTTTAAGAAAGACTGTGGTGGCTGTTTTTGCCCTGTTAGAATGAGCCTTGACTAGTAAGGGATATTTGTTTGGCATTGTGGGAATAACAAAAGGTTATACCATACCTCTCAACTGTACCAAATTCCTCTGAATTTCACTGTTTTGAGGTTAAAATAATGGGGTGCCACGAATTTCCGAGTGGTCCCTTGAAATCATGATTTTTTTTTTTTATTTATTTACCATTCTTAGCTAAACTTAATGCCAACATCACCGCACTCACCACATATCCTGCACAGTCTTCAACATGCAGGGGCGTGTGGCATGACATTGGCATTGTGAGACAGTGGTATGGTAATGCTGTTAGAAACTTCTTTGGACTCCAAGCAGCGTGCAAAGTTATACAAACAGTAGGAGACAGGTGAAGGGGAGAACAGAGAAAACATTCTGGTAAGAACCTGCAGATTATTACCAGAAGGTGGAAATAGTAACTGCTGCGAGTTTTCTTCTCTGTTTGGAAATAATTCTGCCTTTTCCCTGTACAAGTCTCTTATCTATTTTGGTGGGAGGGGTGTTTTAGCTTGTTCGTTAATGTGCAGTTAAGGAATGCTTAATAATCTAAGATGTGCCACAAGAGTTAAATATAAATGCTTTAGAAGCATTGAAAAGAAATATGAAAAAAGTACACAAGATTATTTTAATTATGCCTTTTTTCAGAGTGCAGTACTTTACTTTCCTGGGTTTATTGTGCTGCAGCTTTTATGTAGTTATATGCTATCCTACCATAATAAGATTACAGATTATAAAATGTAGATTTTTCTTGATGGCAAAATAAGTATTTTCGTTATTTGTGACAAGAATAAGGTTCCTGTGGAAAATGACGTGGAGGTTGAGTTGACTTGCAGTATTTTAAATACGGTCAGAGCGCAGGTAGTGGTCAAAGGTATAACAGAATACATTGCATATGTTATTTGACTTTACCGTTTTGGACTGAAAGTTTAAATAACTTGTAGTAAGGAATCCAAACACCATATTTCCAAACCGTCTGTGTGTATGTGCTGAAGCAAGAATGGTTATTAAAATGTATGCTATTTATGCAATCCATCATCCCATCAATTCTATTTTAATTTTTGCTTTAGCTGTGCTGCCATTTTGCTTTGCTGCTTGACCCACAAAATTAGGTCTGACTTACCTAGAAACACATAACACTAACAAAATTACATGCATGTAATGACTGCTTCTAACTGCCAGATTTCAGCTAATTCACGTAACTGATATGACAACACTGTATTTCGACCTTGCAGACTGCTGCCACGCTGCAGCAGTTACTTAATATTAATACGTGTCTATGACAATAACTTGGCAAACTAAGTAAATCTGAACCCACTCTGCCTCCACCACCAGCAGCATTCTTTAGTAAATTACAGCTTATGTTGTGCAAAACAGAAATATTATAGTTTTGTCTTCTTAACAAATACCTTGTTATTATACAGGTGGAGCATGAAGGCCATTTCACAACAAAAAGATAACACAATATAGATTACGGACATAGTGCATTGCTGAACAGAGCCTGTACCGACTCACAGCAGTACCAGCAAATTGTGGTAGTAATGCACAAGCAACTATTAATTCATCACAAAGTTGTACAAGACACAACCTTCCAAGACAGAGTAGCGGACAGTGGTGTATTAGTATGTGACAGTCCATCTTATAATAAAGGAGCATGTAGATGTTGTTGCATAATGTGTCTTAGTGTTTTGTAAGGACTTACTGGGTGTACAGAAATATGGTCGCTGGTTTGGAGTTATAACATTCCCTGGTATAATCTAATGCATTTCACAGAGGCGATTATTTTACTGACACATCTACACTAACACGTATGATAATGATGGGAGCTGTACAGTGACAAATAATACTGTTTCCTTTCTGACTTCACTACACATGTTCTTGTTTACTACATGGCTACCATAGCAAGTGTGTGTGTGTGTCTGTGTGTGTGTACTGGGGAATTCCAAAATAATGCACTTCACAGTCAAGTTAGAATGTTGATCTCTTGACAGTGTGGACCAACTGTTTTTCAGATAGGTTAACCCTTTAAAACTTAAACACTACCCTCAATTTTTGATTGGTTCAGTAGTGTGCATTTTTGAAAAATGATCTGTAAACCTTAGCTTATAATTTTTAGGCTTATTGGCATTATTTAAGGTTTGGGTAGACTACATGCAGATCTGAAAGAAAGCCTGTCTTTTGTCACAATTAGACTTTACTGTGCAGAAAATGCATGCTGATTATATCCCAGAATTCCAACAGAGTGGGCAGGGTTACATAATTATGCATGCACATTTTATGTTAATCAGCTTCATGACATTTGGCATCTTGTACCTACTTTTCATGGGCCTTTGTCCAGATTTTTGATGTTTCCAGGCTGTGAGGTATGGGTTATACACTTGGAAATCCATTTGGAAATGGTCTGCTTATTCACAGGCCTCCCTTCCCTGTCATCTGTAAAGGAAACCAGGAGATGATTGGCCCTGTTATGAAATTTTGCTGTGTGTAAATAGAATCTCAGATTTCTGTGCACATCCAAAGAATGAAGAGCCTTTTCCCCTTGTTTTGTGCATTTGGGAAAAATGGAAGGAGAATGACCTGGTTGAGGGAAAGTTCCAAAATAACACTGAGAATAAAAAAATGTTTGGTACTGGTAGTAACCCTGTTCTAATGAAAGATCAGAAAAGGATCCTTGCAGACAGGGTCTTACAGTTCAGAAATGCATCTGGATGCAGTCAAAACTAGCAAGAGTGTGGTTTTCTAGGTTACCGTTTTTTTGGGTTCATAGGCATCTGGCCCAAAAGGAGGCAGAGTGAGTTTCTCTAACACAAGGATGAGGTCCCAGAAGGGGATGGTGTGCTTTCCCAGAGGTTTGCAGTGCAATATCCCCTTGAGGAAGTGTTTCATGTGTGGGTGGGCTTGGGCAGGAGGAGACATGGGCAAGCAAGCAGAAACAGCAAATGAATGCACATTGATGGAGGGTTCTGCTCAGGCTGTCTGCCAGGAATGGCTTCCCTTGTACAGTACAGGTAGATATTCCAGGACAATAGACAAGCTCACTGACTTTAGAGGAATACCTTTTGATTGACACCATACAGAAAACATTTCCACTTAACAAGATACGGACTTTCTGGTATTTGATTTTCTAGCTTATTTTAAAATAGATACCACATTCTCTGAGGATAGGTGCTCAACAAGCACTAATGACAAATAATCTGACCTCGGAGTTATAGAGTTTTCTGGTTTGGGTGAATGAAAGATCCTTTGTTCTGTGTGAGGACGTCCACACATAGGCAGTTGGCCTGATCCCCCTTCATTGAGGGAAATAAGGAGAGAGAACCGGTGCTGCCTGGACCAGTAAGGTGCATTTATGATGATGTTTGTCCCATCTTCCCTGATCGTACCCTGGGGATGTAGGGTAGTGGAGGGAAGGCACAAAGAAAGAGTTCTATCCAACAGAAGAAGGCATCAGTCTTCCATGACCCTGTCTGAAGAGTTCTTCTGTGGAACTCTCTAAGTTGCCCACTTTTCAGTAGGTGCAAAAAAAGATTTACCTCTGGTACACCCCACAGTTGGACAAAGTTAAAATCTATCTTTTCAGCATCCACTTGTTCAGATTTAGTAAGGTTCTGCTCAGGTTGTCTGCCAGGAGGTTTTCTTGCCCTAGGATGTAAGAGACTACAGCAACAGCTACAGTTTCTGAAGCCACTGCCAGTCTGCAGAGATGGTAAAAGTGAGTAGCCCCACCATTCTTGTTTATGTATCACATGACTGTAAGTGCTGTCTATCAGGATATTTAAGGGTCTCTGTTTCAGGCCTCCCTTGAAAACTCTCATAGCTAAAAATGACTGCTTTTATTGCTCATATATTTATGTCTTGTTTTTCCATGCCTTTCTCCCATGCTCCCAGCACTATTAGATGTGCTAAGTAAGTGTCCTATGCCAGGTCTCTGTGACTTGCCTTCTGCACTTTGAATGATGTCCATGGGTTTCTTCCTCCTATCACAATATCTCCCTTTTTAAAAAATGGAAGACAGGAAGAGAAGTTTTGAGTGATTAATGGTGCCAGGACCAGCAGTTTTATATGGACCACTGCAGTTTGCTCATGTGAAGATTTGCAAGGGAAAAAATCATCAGGACGCAAGTTGCCATATGCCTCAGGAGCCTGTTGAAATCTCTGTCTGAAATGACTTCACGGTTGTGGATGAGTATGAAGTAATTTGTTATGGATGAGACCTTACCCTGAGGCAAGAAGGCTTTCTGTTGCACACAGTCTAGCACTGTCCCCAGGAAGTGACTCCTGTGGCATGGCACAGCTTTGATTTTTGAATGTCAAGGGTGTGGCCTTGCATTTGAAACCTCCCATGGTAATCTGCATTGGTCTATGGAGCTCTTCCAAAGAAGTTGCCTGATCGGACAATTGTCTAGATAAAGGTAGATGTGCACCCTTTTGGTCCTGCAGAAGGCAAGGATTACAGCCAGACATATGGTGAAAACTCTGGGTGCAGTAAATAAGCCAAATGAATGGTAAGGAACAAAATCTGAATTGAGATCCCCTTGCCCTGAAATGTAGGAACTCTCTATGTTCTTCTGCTGTAGGAAGGTGCCTTACGTCCAAGGTTACCATCCAAGCTGCTGGCATGATGAGAGGCAATAGTTTGTGCAGAGTGATCATCTTGAACTTGGGGATGCCTCAAAATTTGTTCAGTCTGGAAATGTCTAAAATGGGGGTTTCCATGATCCTTCTTTCCTGGAACAAGGAAAAGACTTGAGAAATAAATCTGTGACTTCTGCCTTGGGTGGAACTGGATGAATGGTACCTTGGAGCAATAGACTCTGTACCTGACTTGGCATGAGCTGTCTTTGTTGTTTTGGAGGGAATGGATCCCTAAGAAGGGGGATCCCTCCAAAGCTGGAAGGAGTAGCCCTTCCTGATTGTTTGGATTACCCATTCATCTTGGGTGATCTTTTGCCATTCAGGGAAATGGAGGGAAAAGCTTTACCCCAATTTGCTGACAAGGATAAAGGGGGGATGATAAGGGATTGTGTGGGAATTATGGGAGGAGAGGCATGGAGGTGCTTGTGACACTTACAGCTGCTCCCTGCTGGGTCCTGGTTCAGTTATAGGATCCCTCAGGTCTGTTGTGACAGTCATATTGCCACTTTTTGTGAAACTTAGCCTCTCTCCCCCCTGGGCTGCTTAGGTTTGTTTTGACGTGATTGAAAAGGCCATGACTTAGCAGGATACTTTCTATTACACCTAGGTAGAGGGGAAAGGTACAGCTCTTCTACACATTTCTTGGTCTTTCTGGAGGAATTTCTATTTTCCTCCAGTTTCTGGAACAAACTCCTTTTCCAAAGGGTCATTAAGGAGTTTAGCTTTAATATGCTCTGAGAAGTGTTGATTCCTCAACTAGGCATGTTTCCATGTAACAGACCCCATGGCTGCTACCCTGCAAGATGCATCAAGAGCATCACAGCCACACAAAGATCATGTGCAAAGACTTTTACCACCATTTACTTTTGCTGTAATTACACTTTCATTATGTAAAGTGGGCTTTGTCATTATAAAAGTTTTACTTTAGTTACGTCAGTGGAACAATATTTATTACGTAATCTTCTATTTGTATTTACTGCAGGTTGAGCAGCTTTCCAGTTACCTCCTAATTCCAGGTCATGTGCCCTAGAATTGTAAAGATGCAATTGTTAGCATATAGTTTGTCACTCTGCTGTTGGTAGATGTTTTCTGTAGTCTATAGCAGATTTCAGCATAATCAACCAGTCAGACAATATATCAACAAATAAATGTAGTTATATTCAAGTAAAAGCAAATCAGAACAGAAGAAAATAGTTTGTACAGTGTATAATTAGCATACAGTATAGTAACACAGAAATAACACATAGTTGTCTGCCATGGGATAATAAAAAACATAAATTTCACAAGGAATCTTATTTTGTTCTGATTTGCTTTATTTGAATATAACTGCATTTAGTTGGTAAACATTTGAAATGTTGGGACTCGCCAGAGAAAGTCCCAAAATGCAGCAACTGAATGGCTGAAAGACTGGACTTGCACATACTAAGTCGAAGACACCATTTCTCAGAATATTCCTTTTCTCCAAGGTATGGCAATCTAGGAGTGGGTATATATAAGATCGGGGGATGCGGGGCTTGCCCTGTCTGCAAAAAAGAAGCTTTAAGGAGAAGACTGACTTTCGGGATTCTATCTCTTGCGTTTTCATTTTTTTTCCAACTTTGTGGCATTTGGCGTTTCGAGTGCCAACATTTCAACAGGAAGCCCATTTATTTACTTATGTATTGTCTGACTCACTTACTAAGCTACACTTATATGTTGAAATCTGCTGTTGATTACAGAAAATGACTACCCACATTAAATATGCCAAGGTTAGAGGTAGATGAGGCTTAATTACTAACAAGATTGCAAGAAATGAGATAAAAATGGTGATGTATAACCAATCTACATGAAAGTCTCCAGGAATAGATGGTATTCCTGTGGAAGTTTGGAAGCTAGGAGGGGAAAAAACTGATAAAGATCTGGAAGGTTTTGTTTAACAGTATTTTAAGACTAGGAAAAGTACTAGCATCCTCGAAGAAAGCACTGTTAGCTGTAATACCTAAAGAGGGTAAAGATCCATCATAACCAGCTTCATACAGGCTCATTTCAATACTAAACCATGATTATAGAGTGTTTATGTCTATAATGGCTAAAAGAATGGCAAAAGTGATGCCAAAACTGAGAGCTATGGATCAATGTGGTTTTGCAGAGGGGAGGCAAACATTTGACAACATTAACTGAACATTGATGATCCAGGTGGAAGCAGAATGTAAGAAAATACCACTGTTGCAGGTGGGTTTTGATGCAGAGAAAACATTTGACAGAGTAAGCTTGGACTTTATGAGCAGGGGAATGGGAGTATTTGCATTCCCTGATAAAATTATCAGGTCGATTAGGAGGATATATGAGGGATCGTAGGCGAAAATTAAAGTGAGTGTGGTCCTCGCTAATTTCTGCTTGAGCAGAGGAACCTGGAAGGGGTGTCCTCTTTCTCCTTTGTTACTTGCATTATATTTAGAACCATTGTCAAAGAAAATAAAGGACTCAGAAATTCAAGGATATAATTGGTATGGTAGTCAAGAACAGCTGGCCTTATTTGCAGATGTCATTTTATACCTGACAAAATCAGAAAATGACATTATGGTGTTGTAGAACATTTCTGACAGTTTCAAATCTATTCAAGACACAAAATTAATGAAGCTAAAGGAAACTGAAATCTCTGTTATATGGATATGGACAGTAAGATACAAGCAGTTAAAATGTTTTCAGTCCCTTTAGTCTTATACACAAGTCAGGCATATTTTTTATCAATCAGAGAAGAAATTATGGATAGCAATTAATAAAGAGCTGAAGGACTTTATCTGGGAGGGGAAGATGACGAGATTCAAGTGAGATAAGTTGATTCTTCTAATAGAACAAGGCACTTTGGGATTACCAGATTTGAAGAGGTATTTCAGAGGTACACAGTTAAGGCTCTTACATGTAGCACCAGCAAAAACCTATAGGAAAAGGGTGGTCAAAGTGGAAAGGGATGATGGTGAAACAGGGGGTAGCTCAAGAAACAAGGAGAGACTGGGATTTTGGATGCATATATTTAAGGAGAATAACAATAATCATACAGAATATTATATTCATAAAATAGCAGAAAGTATTCTAAGAACTAAGCCAACATGGGAATGGAGAAAGGAGACACTGCTGATAGGGATGACTGCAATTAGGGATTCAGACAATAGGCAAGAGGGGGCTGGAATTTATTGGAGAAAACTGGCAAAGGAACCAAGGCATTAATAACTAGAGAGGGAAAGGTAACAGAATGGTAAGACACCAGTAATGTATTTGGACTGCAGGTTAAAGATTTGCCTTCCCTATCAAGGGCTATCAGAGTATAGGCAATAAGAAAGAAACAGAGGATGTTCTAAATGAAAGACCAACACTGGTAGAGTTTTTAGTAGAATCTAAAACAGAAGCCACCATTAAAAAAGGAATAATTAGTAGAGCATATAAAATATTACATGATAACTATAAGAATCAATCAGTGGAGGTTAGAAAGAATTGGGAAGAGAGATTAGATATGCAATTCAAAAAGAAACAATGGGGGATATATGTATGTCTCCCAAATACGCAACACACACTAGAAGATTTGGGATTTTTCATTGGAAATGTTTACATAGATGTTTTTATACCCAAGCAGACTCCAGAGAATTTTGCCTCAGGTAGACAGGAAATGTTGGAGATGTGATGGGGAAGAAAGAGGTAACTGGGAACATATGAACATGATACAGAATTAGAATTGCCTAAACATAGTAAGGCCTTCCTGAGTCTAATTATGGTGGCTGACAAAAAAGCAATTACTAGAAAATGGAAATCAAAGTCTAAACCAATTGTACTAGAAGTAATGAATTTGGTAAAAATAAAACAACTGGAATTGGGATCTTTAAAAAAGGATAGGAGCAAATTACATAGGAAAAAAGAGGAACTGTGGGAACAATACATACAGGGAAGAATGAGGTTTAAAAGAAGTCAGGACTTGAATGAGCTATGCAATCTTTGACTGACAATGATTGGGTAGATTATAACTGATGTATAATGCTTGCAACTATAATTATGTCAATACTGTTTGCGATGTAAAATGGTTGCAGTTGGGATTATGTCAATATGGTTTGTTTTCATTTATATAAATGTATGATTGCCTATGTCATAACTCATAATTTAAAAAAGAAAACTACCCACTACAAACTTTCAAACTGCTTGGGCTAACAATTACATCATTGGAATTCTAAGTCACATGACATGGAATCAGGAAATAACTGGACAGCTGCTCAGCCTAGAGTAAATGCAAACATAACTTTCCTATACTTAATAAGCATAGTTCCACTGATGTAAAAAAAAAAGTAAAATCTATACATTTTACAATCATAAAGCTCACTTTACATAACAAGAGCAAAATTACACCAAAAATAAATGGGAACAAAAAACTTTGCACTTGATCTTTACGTGAACGTCTGGACACAAAGGCCCACAATGGCCAATTCTTGAATGTTCTTCATGATCTTGTCCTGGATCCCTTCTGCCTTCATTTGTATTTGCTTATAAACAGGCTCAAAGTACTTCAGCATATGGAACTGGCAGTTTTGAGTTCTCGTGGCCAGTGTAGCAGAAGTTCAAGTTTTCTTTCCAAATCTGTCTATAAGTCTACTTTCCCTATCATTTGGCAAAAGGCTTTTAGATGCAGTTCAAGAATTTCCCTTGTCTGACTCCAGAGGTACCACAGCTGGATCCACAAGGTGCATATGGGTGTCCAGCACCACGTAGAAGTGGTCATGCTTCCTAGGGCACGGTGTAGGGAATTAGGCTAAAATGACATGTCAACAAACACATTATCTAAGACAACGTGAGAAATTGCCAATGGTCTAGTTTCAGGAAGACTCAGGAGCCTTCTGTAGTTGATCACAGGCTGTAAGAATTCTCTGGATTCCCAGCTGAGGCACTGTTTCATTCTACAAAGTATGTTCCCACAGCACAAAACTTCAGTGTGAAGCTGAGGATAAGGTATCTTCTAAATATGAGTCAAAGTGCTGGGGAGGGGTTAAGTTGTTCTACATAAGTCAATTTCTATTCCTCAGAATAAAAGGAATCCGAGTCTCTCTAGGGGAGATGTCACTTTTTCTTTTCCCACTGGAAGTTCTTACCACAAGTCTCCCTTCCAGAGAAAGCTGCCTAGATATTATGAAATTCGTGAAATTCTACTCCAGTCTGATAAGGCCTGTGACACAGTTTTCATTTAGGTTTGAGAAGCTTAGGTTTGGGTCTGGCAGATGGCAATACCCCCTGGATGTAGATGGGCAGCCATAGCCTCAGACAAGGTCCCAGGCAGGACTTCCTTAAATGCTGTCAGAGGGATGCTGCCTCATCTTCCTGAACTGAGGCAAAAGCGTCAGAATCTGGAGCCTGCAAAACTGGTCCAAACCTGATTGATGCCCAAACTGCTCCAGTCCATGAGGACATAGAAGTGGCCAAAGACATGGCAGCCTCCAAAGTAGGCCGATTGCTACTGATGCTGGAGACTGCTTACATGCCTCACTTGAATTAACAACCTCAACCCAAGGTACAGAGTTGGACACTATTAAAATGTCATCAGCCTTCCTAACTTCCTTCTCCTTTAGGTACTTCTCTCTGCACTTTTTATGGAGTTCAGCCTGGGGAACTAGTGAACATCATCTCATACTTTGGCCTAGCAGTACCCTCAGTCAGATGTTTGTGGGAGTTGGCTAAACACCTAATTCTTCTCTGTTTACAATCGGCACAAATCTCACAGCTGTGGGCTTCATGCTCAGGACCTAAATAGAATATGCAATAAGAGTTTAAGTCCTTGTGCAGAATTTGCTTTCTACACAAAAGGTAATCATTGCACTTTCTGATATTAATAAAAAGTCACAACTAGAGAAAAAACACTAAGAAAGATTCGCAACAGGTTACTTAACTTTCTCCACAATATGTCATCTTCAGGTAAAAACAATAGACTGACAACATAACTGCAGACATTTTACAACAGTCAAACATATCAAGAAAGAAATAAAGATGGTGCCAGCTAATGACGTTTTACACCAATGATGTTCTGACATCAGGTAGGGAGGCTGTCTGCCATCTGAGAGGTTGTGAAAAACTCTCCATCAAATGAATCAAATCAGTGTCCCTATGACGTTTGGAAGGAGTGGAATACCAGGGAACAGAAGCAGGAACAGATGATCGTTGAGGGGGTTTAAGAGCCATAAAAAGCACTGAAACCCCCCTGAGTAAAATCCTGCCATTATTTGTGGGGATCCTTAGCCACTGGGGTCACATACTTAGTCTTCCAATTCTTTTTTAAAGGAATATCAGCTTTAACAAATGACTGATGTTCAGATCCCTATACAGATTCAGTGAGGGTACCAAGTACCTCTTCCCTACTGAGTATTTGGGGAGTCCCCCTAGAACCCTTTGAAATAATTAGCTGTGTTCTCCCTGCACCAGATGCAGGCACAGTCTCAGTGGATGTGGGGGTAGACAGCACAATGTCGGCCTCCAAATGGGTCATGGCAGAGGAAGCTGATATTGGTACCAGTTGGTCCTCGGGTTCTTCAACCTGATGGAGACATCCAGTGGAGGATGGGACAGCAGTAGGATCAAGCACTAACCCTTGGCTTTCTTCTTAAGCCGCAGGTGAACATCAGGGTAGGCGGATTCAGACATGGTACCCTAAGCCAAAAGCTTCAACCACTGGTTCTTCAAATAAATAGAAAGAGATGACAGATGACTGCTGAGTGTCTTAGGGATAAGCAGCTGAGAAATCTCACACCGTGTATGGTTGTGTGCAGCGCGCACACAAAAAAGGCGCTTTTCATGCCTATCTTTATGGGGAATCTGCCTCCAGCACTCAGATTTTCCTTTCCTGGATGATATGCACACTAAAGCAAAAAGAAAGGAAAGAAGGGATCCCAATGAGGCACTTATCTTTAGAAGGCTTGGTAGTTGAACCAGCTAGGTGAACATCCTGCAGACCAAATTCAAAGGTAGCTTTTGGACAGGTGGCAAAGTAGTTCTGATAATTAGGTGCTCATACTTCACACACATACCTTATTGCCTTACACGTAGGACACGCATCTTGTGTACTGTGCCTAGAAGCTGTAAAGGCTTTGATATTCTGGCCAGACTTTCAGCTATCCTAATACAAGAGTGAAGAATAGGACAAATTCCAAAAGTGATAAGGAAGGATATCTAGGAATGCTAGTACCCTACTAAAAAAAATGTAATAAGTGAAGAAAGGAATATAGAGAGTTCCCCCACCATGTTATACAACAAGAAGGGGGAAGGTGGGGGATTTTGTACTGCAACTGTGATATATTCAAACATCTACTGTTAAGGTAAGTTTATTCACCCACCTGTACTATGTTCATTATTAGACTGCTGTTGCAGTAGCCTATGCTATATGGGACAAATACAAATGCATATAAAGAAAAACAGGAAGTATGAGTGTCTAGGAGCCCAAGGAGAACAGTTGTAGCAAACCCTTCTCATGCCCTAGAGATAGTCAGTTTTGAAGTGTTTGGTAAAAGTGTTAAAGAGAAGACCATGATACTATTTCTATAATATTTCTAGAGTCCTGAGGTGTGAGGTAGCTATTTTTGTGCCCAGTGTCATTCCCCAATGGGGGTGACCCCCACCCTCAAATTTAAGTTGAGAAGTACAACCCCCCCTCCCCCAAACAAAACTGCTTTCTACAGTTTATGCCACACACAGCACTACAGCACTTAAGTTTGGACCACAAATGCAATACCAGCATTTACTTTTAAATGTTTTCATACACCGAAAAGGCTTCAGGATCTACTGATGGCACCCCTTAACACTTTGCATACTTTGTTCCACCTTAGCTACACCTCTGCTACAGTACACCCCTTTCCAAAAAGCAGCAGAAGTAGCCATAACCCTGGTAGAATGGGCTCTGACTTTACCTGAAAGTATCTCGTTATGATATGAAAAACGAAACTCAATGGCATGAGATAACTACTTGTACATGGTATGTTTAGATACCAACTGTCCCTGTTTTTACCTTCACCAGAAATGAACGACTGTTTAAAATTCCTCCTGTTCTTTGTCCTATCAGAACAGTATATCAGCTGTCTGTGGACATCAAGAATGTGAAGAATTTTCTCTCCCTTATTTTTTGGTCCTGGAAAGATTACAGGGAGATGAATAAACTGATTCAAAATAAATTCAGAAACCACTTTAAGCATAAAAGAAGCGGTTTTAGATGCTCTTCTTGCAGAATAGTAAGGAGTAACACTGTTTTCTACAACAAAGACTTTAAATTAGCCTAGTGAGCTGGTTCAAAAGGAAAAAGTATATGTTTCTCCAATACAAAGTTAAGATCCCATGAATCAGTCACCTGTTTTGTAGGTGGACAGATATCTAATACCCCTTTTAGAATCTGCTTCACTTGAGATAAAGAAGTGAGGATTCCGTGGCAGAAATGTCTGAAAGATGAATCTTAATGACAGAGAAAGGTAAGAAAGGCCAGAGAATAATAACACACACACTGAAGAACCGAAGGTGGAGTCTTAAAAGGATCTTGCTTCATTCTAGAGAATCGTTTCCACTTATTCATATACGATTGTCTAGTTGCACGTCTATTAGCCTCCTTTAATACCCACTACACATCCTCAGAGAAAAAGCGTGAAAGGTATTAGAATTCTATGATCTGGGCTGAAGATCTTGAAGTTTAGGGTGGATCAGAAGTCCCTGTCTTGTGCGAGTAAGTCCATCCTGTGAGGAATCCTGTGGTGATTGTCCTTTGTCATTTTCAAAAGCAGGAAGAAACAATGGGCCAAAAGGGAACAGTACTGTTATCTTGAGAATCCTTTGGGATGTTTAAAAGAACTTTGGTTACCAGAGGAAAGGACAGAAAAGCAGAAAGGAACATTTCCCTCCCTGGGAATGAAACAGCATCTGTCTTCTGGGCTTTTCTTCAATGAGTCATGAAGCAGAACTTCATTAACTGTCTGTTGCGAATAGAAGCAAACAGATCTACTTGGTAGGTTCCCCACAGATGGATGAGTTCTTGGACAACTATGGGATGCAACTTCCATTCACTGGGGTCTGCTCTGCTTCTGCTCAGCTTGTCTGCCACAAAATTCTGCTCTAATGTAATGTGCATAACCCTATAGAGATAGATTATTCTGAGTGGTCAGTTACCAAGCTATCATAGCTAATTTGCACAGGGAGCAAGACCTGGGTTCCTCCTTGTTTGTTTATCACATGACTGTGGTGTTGCCTTGAGGACTAACACAGGTCCTAGTTTAGTGATCTGGCAGCATTTAATAATGTCATCATTTATTTGATGTTTGTGTGTTTCTTTTTGTCCTGATGGTTTCACAGACCATGAACATTCACCCATTTGGAAACCGCTCCAATGTAACATCCGATGCATCTATGGTTATAGGCTGAGAGTACGGATTGGTGAGAAGAGAGAGAGAGAGACCCACATTAATGGATAACTGATTCACCCACCAGAGAATTTCTCTCGATAAACCTCAGCACCAGAATCTGAAAAAAAGAGGGGGTGCTGATGGCGGGTCCAGAATGACTTGAGGAGCCACTGAATTTTTCTGACATGTAATGTGGCAACAGGAATCATAAGAATTGTAGAGGACATTAATCCTAATATTTTCGGATAGTCCCTGGCAGTTATTCAAGTTTGGCTGGAAAATATCAGAAATTGTTCCTTCTAAAAGTCTACTTTGTCCAGAGGAAGACAGGCCATCATCAAAGATTTATCTAGCAGCCATCCTAGAAACACTATCTTGTGATATGGAATGAGAGATGATTTTTCTTGGTTCACTTGAAAATCCAGGTTGAGAATAAGAGTTTGATAGAGAGAGATTCTTGACAGCCTAGAAAAGATTCTGCAAAAATAAAACAGTAATCTAACTAGGGAAAATTTGTATGACCTACAACCTGCAATAAGCCATTATGGAGCCAGACACTTTGTAAACATTCTTGGAGCTGTTGAAAACCCAAAGTGTAAACCAGAAAACTGAAAATGTGAACCAGTCAAAGAAATATCTTAAAATGTGTACAAAGACTTTATAAGCTGGAATATAATAATAGGCATCTTTTTAAGCCTACAGTTACTAGAAAATTGAAACGAGGAATGAGCGGTAACAACAGACTGTAGAGAAAGCATTTTGAATTTTAGAATCTTGATGTGAAGATTTAGAAATGAGAGGACAAAGCATGTGGTCTCCTGGTTCCTCCTTTCTCTGGCACAAGAAATATTCCTGAGTAAAATCATCTTTCTATTTTGTCTGGTGGGACATGCCTATTACTCCAGTGATGATAAAATGATCCAGAATAGGTGAAAAAGGGAGGTTTGATTGCTTGGATGGGAAGGAATCTCTTGAAATGATGACAGTCCCACTACCAACTGTAACCTGTAATCTGGTTACAATGAGGTAAGTGAATATATAGACTTTGAGAGTTAAATCTTTGCCAGGGTGGGGAAGGGAAGAAGGCATACTCATTCGCTTTTTTTTAATTGTATCTGGGCTTGAGAAGGCCCTCCCCTTTCTTTTTGAAACCTCCTTGCAAATGTTTCTTAAAAGTCTGTTTACCTGTCATTTGTTGGGATTGTTTGAAATGTTAAAGAAAGTTTATATAGTGTTTGGGGACAAGAGTTCTGAAAAATCTGAGAAACACCTTGGATTAACTTTAACCTTTCAAGAAAATTCATGAGAATTTCAGCAGAGGAAGATCCAAACAACACTTCTTTATCCAAAGGTGCACTCAAAGGTTCAGCTTTAACATCCTCTGCTAAACTGTGTGTGTGCAGCCAAGCAAATCTCATAACTGACAAAATAGCAGCTTGTCTGGAAATAAAATTAGCAGTGTCATATGAACATTTAATAGACTGGTATAACCTGAGACACTGAAGAAAGAAAAGAACTTAAAGATGCCTGTGTTGATAGGAGGTACTGCCAGCTATGCCAGGAGAAGTAGGGCAGTGGATGTGTAAACATATGCCAGCACAGTTAGGTGGAATTTTGTACAGAATTATATGTTACTTGAATATCAAACTGATTTGTACAGATGCTTGTGCTGAAAATGTATTTGTAAAGTTGTTTGTGTTAAAAATGTACCAACAGTGTGCCCTGCTGGAAAGAAAAATGTGCATGCATTACTGTAACTGTTTAAATGCATATGTTGGAACAGTGGATAATGAAAGAGAAGAGGTTAATCTCAATCCACCTGACTGAAAACTAGCTGAAATTAAATTAGGCTACAAAGATTGTATCTTACAGTTCTGGTTGCAGCCAGAGACAAAATGTCTGGGAAACCAAGTATTAGGAAGCCTTCTTTATTGTCACTAGCAGGGAGCTAATTGCTACTCTGGAAGGACAGAGGTTTGAAATTGTTTTCTGACTTCCAGGAGCTGCAGCAGATTTGAGCAAAGCTCTGTGTGTACGATAACACATAGTTGCTAAAATCCTGGCAAGTTCTAGTGTTAGTGATAGTGTGGGAAAAAGTCGGATGACCAAATGTGATGTCATTCTGTAAGCTATCCCAGACATAATATTTAGATATTATATTGAGAAGTCTCTCAGTCAGACTGAGCAGTCTGTTCTTGCAACCTGACAGAAAGATCCTTCGCCTACTTCATCTTGCCTTGCTCCAGTAAGTGAACCAGGGAATAGTAACTCTTTGGATTACTGAGGAAAATATAGTGAGATTAGTTAAGTACTGTATTTCTGTAACTGTGTTTATCTGTTCTTCTGTGTTATGTTAATATTTCTAGTGGTTGAAACTCTGGTGTTTACTATAAATAGATATTTAGTATTTTCTTGTTCTTTTATTATTTATTATTAAATATATTTAAACTTTTCATAGAGGCTGGTCCTTTTATAAAATAGCTAATCTTTGAGATTATTTGCACATATTTGTTGATAACTGTGGCCACTCTTAAGCCTGGATGTTTGGTCCACATTACTATTTGAATTAATATTAATTTCACTCGGCATAATTGTATACCCTTTTAAGAGCCTTACAGTAAATCTACTTTATAGTCTGGTGGCAGTGAATCTACTTTATAGTCTGGGTGATGTTGGTAGAGCAAGTAATCTGTGCCAGCCTTTCCCAGGTGTGTGCGTGTGTGTGTGAAAATTAAATCTCAAAGAGTGTGTGCATGCCATTTACATGGAGCAGGGACACTAAGCACTGGTTTCACAGAGAGTGTGCTGGAGGACTTGGCTTGGACACTCAGCTAAGGACTTAACCCTACAGCTGTGCTAGTGGGATGCCTTACTGGGGACTTGGAGAGAGACAGAGAGAAATTATATAAGCTGCTTAGAATAAGCTGATTTTGAAAGTTGAAATAATTGCAGAATCTGCTTAAGATTCCTAAAGTGAAATTTATGAGATTGTGGAACTTTTTACAATTTATCCATCTTTCATAGGGGATGGCGGCTGCACTGAAAACATTCACTATGGCTGCTAAAATGGGAGGGACAGTGAATGGTTGAGAAGTATCAACTTGTAATATCTCACTTTTGCTGGGTCTCAAACATTTATTTTTATTTAACTTAAATAATTTCTTTATTCAGCCAATGGTGCCAGAAAAAGATCATCTAGAGAATCTGAAGATATATTTTCCACATACAGTAGAGTGTCGATTATTCAAATTAATTGGGACCTAGGGTACTTAGGATAATCAAACATGTAATTGAACTGGATAAAAAAACTTCTGAAATCTTGTTCTTCTCCATGCGGGGAATACACTTTTCAACAATTCAGCAATTCCAGTGGGTAATAAAAAATATTTTTCAAATAATTTTATTACCCACTGGAATTGCTGAATTGTTGAAAAGTGTATTCCCCGCATGGAGAAGAACAAGATTTTAGATGTTTTTTATCCAGTTCAATTATATGTTTGATTATACAAACTACCCTAGGTCCGAATTAGTTTGAATAATTGACTCTTTACTGTATGTGGAAAATATATCTTCAGATTCTCTAGATGAAGAGTTGGTGATCATACAAAAAATTCTTCATCACCCAAATAATACCCCAATCCTCACTAACCTGATCTCCCCATATAAAAATCTTGCAACACTTCGCTCTGCAAATAAGTTACTAATTTCCAATATTAAATCTAATAATAAAGCTGGGGACTCACTTTTTACTAACGTTGTGGGCAAAATCTGGAACAAGCTTCCTATGACACTCGCATCTCTCTCATCTACGTCTCTTTTCAAGAAACACCTCAAAGAACATCAGAAATTTCTCTGGCTTTGTCCCTGTTCTAAACCAGACTGAACCTTACTTCTTCCCCCTATTTTTCTCTTCTTACTATACCCCTTCCTTCTGTGCTATGTCCTCTCTGCAACAAGATTCTATAGAAGCCATCTGTATACTAACCAGTGCTTTTTTTTCCCTCTACAACCTTCTTTTTCTTTTTCCCCTTTTTGTCTTATAAATGATAACATTAAACCCTTGAGTTTACCTGTACTTGTGTGTATCTTAAACTATGCATTGACTCTATACTACTATTCTTAAACATAATTTTTATTTTTTTTCTTTCCAAATATTGTTAATTCTCCTATGTATAGCAATTTAGAATTTTTTTAAGTATTGCATTTTTTAAGTATTGTAATTTTTTTGAAGTATTGTACTTTATAACTATTGTTTTCTGTAATTTTACTTTTCTTGGAGCTTATCTCCCTGGGCCTCTACTGAAAAGGGACATGCATCCAGCTAGACTAGCCCAGTCAACAAATGTAAAATAAAAAAATAAAAAAATAAATAATGAGAAAACTCTGTATGGAAGATCTAAGATTCCCTAAAGTTCCTTAGAGTTCAGGCACCTGATAAAAAACATACTGTAAGTATCCAACCTAATAACAGGTAGTAGAAATACTTTCTTTAAAAACTTTCCAAAGTATAAATCCACTAATGAAAGTAGGGAAGCACAAGCTAGTTCAAGTAGAATCTTCTTTAGTAGAAGCGCACAAACAAGCAAATCAAATAGTTGAAAAAACAGAATATTTAAAATAAAAATGAGAAAATATTTTTCACACATGAACAGGCTACAAGTTCAAAAACATTCACAAGTGAATATATATAATGTTTACATATTTAGACTTCATGATTTTTTCCTACCTCAAAATTTTAGAAGGCTGTGTTGGGATAACTGACATTTCAGATAATCAACGTTCAGATAATCGACTCTCTACTGTACTCTGTTACCAATTAACCAGTATAAAATCCTTGGGGATATAATCCAAGCCTACATCTTGCACATCACACTCTGAATCAGAATCTGAAGGGGAGGGGGATATTTTCCTTTTAGTTTACAAGAAGAGTCAGACTGTAATCACTAAAAGGCTTTAATTAAGCCTTTGGCAAAGGCAAATTTGCATTTGCTCTCTTAGCAGAGGGGGATAAAAAAGTAGCGGTATACTTATGTTTGTGCCCTCTTCTTGGAACTGTCTACAGAAATGAAGATAGACATATGATCATCTCCCCAGGAATCTGATTCCTCCATACAGCTCTGTAAGATAATGACATCTGCCTCCTCTTCCGGTCCTGGCAAGAGCAAGTCTCTTCTGTCCAAAGGAGACATATAAGTGGTCTTGGAAGACATCCTCGGTCTCAGTTCTTAATCCCTTTGAGCAACAATTCCAGAAGAGCTGACAGATGGCCTGAAGATTCAGACATGGTCACGGCAGAATCTCCTGCCAAAGACTGAGGCAAAGAGGAGGTCTGATTGGAAACTAAAAAGCCTCCCTGGATACTTTTCTTTTCTTGGGGACCAGTAGGGTGGGGTCTCCAAGGAACCAGGGCACGGTTCCAAGACTCAACAGGTCAAAGCCCTCAATGTTTGGTTTTCTAAATGTAACAGAAGAGAACTACACTCCTAAAACTCTTAGGAGCAGGTGAAGGACAAACATCAAGTGAACAGAACTGAATGTAGAGTTCCTCCTCTAAGCAAATCAGTCAGAATTTGTGGTGATCTTTACAGGGAATACGACAACCACACAAACACTTCTCCTTTCTCTTAGACAAATTCAGTGAAGCAGATACGATTTTCTAATAAAAATGGAAGTAAGTCCCCAAGGGGTACTTACCTGCCAACCTGATGAAAATTAGCTGACTGCCAAACCTGACAAATTGTAACAGAGAGAAAGACTTGGTGTCAGCTTCAAAGGTAGGAAAATTCAGAGTTTTGGTGCCTATACATCTGCCTTGTGCTCGGCCTTGAGCACTAATAGTCATACTGCAGCATGGAAGGTGCACTAGTGCTTTGGAAACTGGACAGACATCCAGTCCTTGGCAGTATACATCCCATACAGCTTAGGCTACTGCAACAGTGTTCTCATTATGAACACTATAGTAGAATTGAGTGTGTTATAAAATGGTCTAATCAGCTAGTACTACTGGCTTTGTAGTAAAGAATAATGTTTTTTTCCTGCAAATGATACTCAGAATGAAGCAGATCTGCTTCTCTGACACAGTCTTTTGCTATGTTTATTAAGCAATGATAAATTACAAAAAAAAAAAAAAAAAAAAAAAAAAAAAAAAAAAAAAAAAACTCGTCACAAAGCACACAGAGTATAAACCCTAATGATGCTTATGCATCTCAGACACATTGCAGTTCAACTTATTTCTTCAATACTTACTTTATCAACACCTGCACTCAGAATATAGTTTCCATTCTTATTCCATTTCAAGGCAAATATGGGACCCTTATGTTGTCCTAAAGTGCTTGCAAGGTTACCTGTAAAATATCAAATAACATTTTAGCAACAGTGCTAATAAAAGGGAAATGAAACTATGCCTGCATGTTTAAATAATTTTGCTTACCGTCTTCTGTCCATATTCTTGCAAAGCCGTCATATGACCCTGTTGCTAGCAAAGTTCCTTCACTCTGTGGAAAGAAGCCACAACAATCAGGGCGCTGCACTTCCAAATGCATTATGTTTGCCATGGTTGCATGTTAAAACTGCAACAAACTCTCTGGGACAAAATGTATTAATATTTTCATGTCATGTCATTATCCAGTAACATGCAAACAGTTACAGTATGCAGCAGACAACATAAGACCACACATTTTGGTTACCTGGAAGTAGGCATGTTTTAGAAGTGTAACACACTAAAAACAGTGCTTTGAAAACTACCTGTCACAAGTACTTCTGTAACGTGAACAGCTCAGAATATTACAGTGTGTTCAGGTTAGTCACTTTGCAGAATTACACGTTCGGTATTACTGTCTCAGTTTGTTTATTTAATCAGATAGTGAGTTGGTCCATAGACCCTTTTTTAGCCATGACCCAGGCCACACTGGCAAAAGTACAATAAGCAAGAATAGACAAAAAAATGGCAACTGAGTACCAGATGCATTAGAATAAAAGATAAATGAAATACAAAGTCAATATAGCCAGCAGTTTTGCACACAGTAATGAAAAAGGAGACAATATTAACAGTATATAAAATTTGTCAGTAGTTATCACACGTGTCATATTACAAAATGATTCAGAATTAACACAGAAGCTATGTGATGGTGGACTTACCAATGTCTAACACTTATTTTTACCTCATTAATTAAGATGGGACTTTCTTTAACTTAAATGCAAGTAGATTGTCAGAGTTACTTATCTTTTCTGTGAGGGAATTCCATTTATAGTATCAATCAATCCAGTCAATCTGGAAGACTTGTTCAGTTGTAGAAAGTGTAAGCTGTACAGTACCTTGAAGTTCAGAGATGCATTTGCCTGTACAGTAATTTATTTTCTAGTGGTACACACAACATATAAAATCATTTACACCCAAGACTGTTCGACAAAAAAAGATTTTCTAGCTTGAACAAGTAGTCAGTGATATATCACAGTATCTTGCTTTTGGTAGATTGGATTATGACAGAAATATGCAGGAAGGCCAAGGCTATGACTGGAAGGGCATATTCTGCTTGGTATTAAATATATGTATTACAGCAGCCTTACATGAATAAGTAAAAGTGAAAATTTAACTGCAGCTCTCAAGCTGTGCTAGTACTTCATGGTGATATTCTTAGTGTGGGACGTGAAGGACAAATTGAGACCAAGAGCGACTTGAACATATTTCTGATCTGCTGTAACAGGTAATGTGATCCAGAATAGTAATACATGAGGTATCTGTTAATCTTTGAGGTATCCACAAAATTATAACATTCATTTCACAAGTGTTTATCAGTTTACTGCTGGTGAGCCTGTTCCACAGGACTTTTAAGTCCTCTTGTGATGCATTTGTCACTGTGGAAAGTGTCCTGCTACCGTTTTCAACAGATGAAGAGTAATCAAAGGCAATGCTGTCAACAACTGAATGTTAACCTGCAGGAAGAGTATGTTTAGGAATGCTCGCACCTGCAGAAAATGACAAGCGTCATTAGTGCTGTGCATACAACTCTGCAAACTTCCGAAAGCGAGTGCCAGCCACAAAACAAGCAGCTAACTGCAGACTAGCAGAAAACCAACACAGCAGTAAGATAAAATGTTTACAAAGTGAGACAGCACAGGCACTAATATACATGCATAAGAGGCAAAATGCATCATGTGCTTGTCTCAGTGCAAAATGTAAATAAGGCACAGCCTTCCTAAGACTAGTTTCATCTGTTATGGTACATAACTTGCAGCAGAGATGATGGTCAACTCTGCATACAGTTAAAGAAAAATAAAGCATAAAACACATTCTCCCACAGAATCACGCTATATTCTAGACAACAGCAGCTATGGAGTGGAACTCAAGGGCCACAGCACATGGAGATCATATTAACAATGAAAACAGATAAGTGTGTGTGGAACAGAGTTTGCAAACATGAAATAAAATGTTGCATGCCACCCTTACTGAAGCAATGCACCTTGGACATTCAGTGGTTATCAGTAATGTTTAATAAACACAGCTAAGCACAGTGAGAATACAATAAAGGATATATATTGTTTCAATTCTAGTCATTTTGTACACCAAGAAAGGGCTGTGGTAAAATGTCAAAAAGCCTCGAGTTTAGCACTGATTGCTATATGTTCTGCGACAATATCAGCAACCACACGTCTCAGCAGCAAGACAGCATGCTGAAGTACAATGGAAATGGCCTAATAACATCTAAAAATTATGATCCCATGTACCCACATCATGCTTGCACTAACATGGCACTATCAGGGTATCCTTTGTCACTCTCCAGACAGAACATTATTACCTAATCATGTGGGCTACGTAAACAGCTGCCCTGAAACTTCCCATATTTGACGCATATTTTATTTGAAGCAGATTTTTTTTTTTTTTATCTCCACCACATTAACATGCAGAGACTGCCAAACCAAAGAAAGCTTACTTGTATATTTAAAGACTACCGATTTATAAATGGTTGCATTTTGTGAATTCTAAGTTAACAAAGCTAAGATATAATTACTGGGAGAGATAATACAAAGTCTGTCAGATCACTATGGAATCAATAAGACATTACAAAAGGTCTACAGTGTAGCACTTTATAAACACATAGGTGATCGAAGAGGGGAGCTATGTCAGTATGCATAACCAATCGTACCTCATTACGAGGAATGTTCCGCATCTGGGGTCTTAAAAACGTTATGTTCTTCAAAGTTCCACATTGAAAGGTTCTGTCACATACTCAGTAATTTTTTAAACTGATATCCATGGGAAATAGAACTAAATCATATTATTTCATTAAGAGTTATTCTACAAATAAAAAATATCACATTTAACCATTCCATGAACGTCCTTGCTGAGGCTGTTTGTGACTGTTCTACATTTTGCCCATGTGTTCCATATTATGACAGACAGTTTTCCTCATTTTGGAGATGGAAGATTAAGAGCTATGTCAACATGTCTTTTTTCAATTTCCAAGCATTCTTATAGGTCTTCATTTGTCTCAAAACAGAAAACATTTCCTAGACAGGATGCTCTTCCTTACACTCTCCCTCTAAATCTAAGGATGGAACATAGAAAATGAATTTATTTTATTTCAAATTCCTTTATTCGAAATGTTGTTTCAATTATATGTTACTTTATTTAATTGCATGATACGAGGATCTTTCTTTCCTAATTAAAAGGTCTTCTCATTTTAATTTCATACAGCTGGTAGCCACAATGGGTCCAATAAGTGCCCTCCACCCCCCTTCAGAGGCGAGTTTGAAGAGCATTGCTGACCTTTTGTAACTGATGAAGGTTACCAGAGCAGTACCTCTGATGACAGGTGAAATCTACAGCCAAGCTCATCCATGTATAGATGAAGGTGTTACTGAGTATATGCAGCTTGCATATCAAGTGTTAAAACAGATGTCAGATCTTTATTTTAGTTAATGTGCTTCTACTTAGTAAATACTGACAGTCTGCAGTGATTTACGACTACAGCAGAGGTTACTAGGCTATGCTACAGCATCCTGGGCTTTAACTTCAAAATACATGTAGGGTAGACAACAAAATGGGCAGACGGTGTCCACCTGCACTATGATGTCACATGATATTTAAAAGTCGGCTTTCCACTTTTAAAATGGTTGTTACTAAAAGTGATGTCCAGTAGCAGAAAGAAATGTCTCAGGCTCATCAAATTTGTATTCGCATTTACCTGAAGAAGACATTTAAGAAATGAAGATGTGGATACTGCCTGAGCTTCTAACAAGTCTTTAAGCAAGATGCACTATACAGTTAGAGAGCACACTCTTTGCTTGAGGACATTATCCTCTGCAATCATCATTAGCCATAACTGTATAACAGTGTTCAAAGCTAGTCTACAATAACACTGCCCACTGACCCTAACTAAATGGTTAATCTCCCAGCTGACAAACTTAAAATGATTATTCCACCCCCCCCACAGTTGCAACTACTCCACAGATTTCATAGTCTCACCCAGTCCCTTTAATTACTACAGAGCAAGCCCCGTCAGCCTTCTCAAGAAGCAGTAAAAGGGTATTCAAGGCACAAAGCAGAGGAAGGTATCCATTTCAAGGTATTTGCCCTTTCTAATGGTTGTGTAACCATGGAATTAGGATGGTAAATTCAGTGGATGGGACAAAGTCTACCTTTGTTTATTGTTTTTGTCATTTCACTTTTATTTTTGGTGGTGGTGCTGCGGTAGCGTTGTCGCCTCACAGTAAGACGCTGTCCGGTTCGAATCACAGCTAGAGCGTCTTCTGCGTGGAGACGTGCGTGAATGGGCGTACCTTCATTGAAGGTTGTGTGTAAGGCCTGGCAAGCCGGTACGTAAAAATCAACTGCCAATCATTAGCGGACCGGAGTTCCGCTGTGGCGACCCCTAACCGGGAAAAGCCGAAAGACACAAACAAACAAACTTTTATTTTATAAAGTCATCAGATTAGCAGCTGTAAGAATTCCTTGCTTTTTTTCTCTCCTCCAAATGATCTGCCAGCCAAATGGTTGTTCTACCTGTGCCCCACTTACACATTTATTCCCAAAGGGGCAACAGCTAGGTATCTCCAAACTGGCAACTGTACACTGACACATTTGTTCCTATTCAAAGGCCTGATTGGCTCATTTTTACCCCTGGAAGCAAAAACTGCACACTGCAAAGCAGTTCAGTTAACTCATCCCATGGAAGTGCTAGTCCCATACCAAACAACCCTTCTCTGTAGGCACTCAGCATATTTACAATTTCTGCCTGGGTGGGAAATGCATGCATGCGCACGTGTGTGTGCGTGTGTGTGTGCGTGCGCTCCCAAACACATCATCCCCAAGTCAGTTGTGCATGCACTGTTTAGCAGCACAAGCCTGTCCTGGCCTCTTCCACAAGTGATCTCCACACATACTGGCAGGTTTTGCTAATGTGGTAAGTCAAGCAACTTCCCTCTCCCTAGGACAGGTATGATGATGTCAATAACTCAAGCATACTGACCACAGTCTGGCCCCACCAGCACCTGTGTAACTAATCAAACATAGGTCAAACGAATTGGATTCAAGTTAAGTTACCAAGGGATAGAATGCCACTGGGTAGAAAAAATAGCTGAAAACCAATTTTTACTCTCAACAGATAATATATATGCATTAACTCAGAAATCACATACAGTGGGGAAAAGTGCAACCTGAAGAGATTGTGAAAAGCTGTTTTATGTGATTTGTTTCCACTGTCCAGCATTCAAGTTAAATGCCTTCAGTGACTGAACTCTACCTCAGCCATACCATGGTCAGGGCTTCATCCCTGTATGCCATGGGGACAGGCTTGAGACTCCTTGCTTTGACATGAATCCAGTACAGATAACAGTGGTGCAGCAGCATGTAATAAGCCAGAGACAGCAATAGTCCTCAAGTCTGCCAAGCAAAACTCGCACTCTAGGTTGGACTAGTGTGTGTGCGTGTATGTATGTGCGCACCATAAATCACAACACTAAGTCCCAGCTTCAGAAGGGAAGGCTGCTCTTGCCAAGCAGAATGTTCTCTTTGCCAGTTGCCTTTCAACCCCACCCCCCAATAACCTAAAAATAGAGCTACTGCAAAATAAAACTCCACTGGAAAAACAGTACTCCCCCCACTGGATGATGTAGGATGCTACAGGAGAATGAAAAAGCTACTTAGGCAATGACTGCTGACAGGTCATTAAAGAAGACTTTACAGGTAAAAAACTGTCTGTAACAAAACAGTTACTACTGTACTTTGAAATATACCTTTAATAATAATGATAATGTAATGCATTAAGAATTATTCGATATGAAACATTAAAATAACATCATATAGTCAACATTTATTTGTATACAGTAAAACAGTTTCTTTTATAAATGGCTAAGTAACCTGTATGTACAGCAAAGCTGCTAAGTGTTCAGAAGGCTACAGTTCCACAGGTAACTATCCAGGAATTGAGGCATATCACTTTGAGCCTCTATATGGTGAACATGAGCTACTGAATAAAATACTTCGTATGTACAGGACACCACTTTAGTCAAATATCGTGAACAAACCTGCATGGTTTATGCTAACCATGTGGGTGAATGCACTGAAACTAATACATGGGTATAAAAGACATAGAAACAGAAAAATACATTTTTTATTGTGATCATAGGAGGTTACTAGGCTAATGGCCCTGGGGCCCTTACAAGCCTAGGCAAGAGTATATCCCCATAAAGACCTCAGTCAACATCGGTCACCCCTGTCAATGAGGGACACAGGTGGAACCCCTAGGACACATTTGTTGTTTCTCATCTACTCATCAAGACTGTGCTTGAAGAGGGTCAGCGAGGTACTCTGACGTATATGGGAAGTCTATTCCAGAGATGGGACAGCCTCTGGGAGACAAAACTGTCTCTCCAGCAGGTTTTTTTGATATTGCATATTAGATTCAGGCCTTTCAAACTGGTAATGCGCAAGGAGTTAGACTTACGGATATGGGATATTACGAATATATCTCTAGTAGGGCAGGGTCTGAGACTGCCTTGAAAGTGAGAGACAGATCACGTTTGAGCAAACTGTATGATACTGAGTAGAATGATAATGATTAGGGTCTGTCCACATAGGACAGGTGTTGGAGGCCATGGATTCTCTCTGTGAGGTATTTCTGTGGCCTTTCCAGTTGGTGCAGATATTTGGAGAGGTACATACCAAATGGGAAGTTATACTCAATTACTGGTCAAATGAGGGAGGAGTACAGAGAGGTAATAACCTCCTTTTTTCTAGATGCAATCCCTTTACTTATGAGATGAACCAAATAAAAGGCTTTTCTGACAACTGACGCTACATAACAGTTGAATGCGAGATTGTTATCGACCTGAGTACCCAGGACTCTCACCACAGGTTGCGTGTTTAGGGGGTTGTCATTGATGTGGTAATCAGTAGGGGCAGTGTTTTTGCCAAATGGTATGATGATATACTTTTTCCGTTTAGATTGAGGCCATGACTTTGGCAGCAATCATTAGTTGCTGTGAGACCCTCTTGCAGTAAGTTAACATCATTTGGGGAGTCAATGACAGCACCTAACTTAAAGTCGTCCACAAACTTGGTAAGCCACAGGCCTTTTGACTTTACTTGGACCTGCAAGAAGTAGATGCCAAACAGTATGGGTCCCAGGACAGATCTCTGGGGAACTCCATAGTGACAAGTCTGGCATCAGAGGTGGAGGCACCTATTTTGACCTTGAGGGTCCTATCGGTGAGCCAGTTGGCCAACCACCTGATGAGACAGGGATTTACACCAAGTTGTGTTAGCTTTTCAATGATGCCTGAGTTGGGGGATTATTTCAAAGGCCAGGTTATCAAATGACAGCACATACAGAAAAATTAACCTGCGCAGACAGCAGCATATAGACTGTTGAACTGCTAACCTTTCTCCATTTAAGAAATTAATGTACTCAATATGCCAGTGAGCTGCCAGCAAATTGCTGCTACTAAAACTTACTTCTGTAAACTGTCAGTAGACATAGCTCCTTTGTCCATTTTGATGTTTGTTGATGTCTGACAGACTCTGTAAATAGGTTACTCAATGTCTTACAATCGCTTATTAGAGGCTCAAAGCAGTCTGCTTTGATTCTCCTGATAGTTCAGATTTGCTTATATATAACAATGTTAAACTGCAGAGGTGATTTTTTTCACAATTCTTTTTTTCTAAAACATAACTTCAATAGGCTACAGGTTGCTTTACTTTTACAAGAAGCCACAAAACAGGAGTATACTTTTTAATTATTAAAGGATGGCTTGGTACAAGCTGTTTGGATGGATGACAAGTCTTTTCAGGGATGCATACTGTGCCTTAACAAAGGAGAAGGATTCATTTGTCATGTAAAAGCCTAAAAAGGGACCAATAGAGGATATTTCTAAACATTTCTACACCATTAACATTCTTAATGCCCTGCAGCTCACATTCTTTCACTAACTATACAACCGTTTGTCACCCTCCACTAGATGCTATATTCCCCTCCATCTGAATATAACTTATATTTACAGTAAGAATTAAAGATGATGTATTTCTCCTTAATGAAATGATGAAGATTCACCAGTTTTCAAACAAATCTGAACAATAAAAACAAAAACAATGTACTACTACTACTAATCTTAACTTGAGAATCTGTACACAGATGGAGCAACAAACAGTAACAACCAATTTAAGGATAAGGGTAGATGTGATGAGCTATCTTTACAAAGTGGGAGAATTTGAATAAAATGGAACTTACATATCAGTCAGAGGGAAGACAACACTGCATAATTGTTGGAATACTTTAAAGCACGGTGTCACAGATGCAAAAAAAGATTCACTACAGGAAACATGCAACAAATGCAGCATTTTTAACTGCATGAGTCTCAGTAAAACATGAAACAATGAGTAAAACCTTCACAAACTTAGGAAAGGCATTTTAGGCTACTTCTGTACTGTGGTAGGATCAACTTAGGGCATGGATAATATTTTGTGTAAATAAGTGATTATACACTACTGCACGTTACTCACTCTTCCAGCAGTAGCGGTCCTCTTTAAAATGCATACTAGAGCTGCTTTCAGCAAGTACAGCTGTGGTAGGAGCATACCATAATTGTAATTGTTAGAGTACATTCACTGTTGCAGTCCTGATCAATATGACAGCCTGCTTGGAGAAGGACATCACGTAACTGGTCTAGCTTCCACAGCTGTACCATCTCACAATGGCATCCAACTTGGATGAACACTGGTGATGTAAAAGGGGCATCAGCCAACATCATTTTCACATTTTCTTGCCCTGGCTGCATAAAATGCACCAAAGCATAGGTGGAGCAAAATGAAGGGGGTTATCCCCATGTGAAGAAGGCATACCAATGGCTCCCTAAACTCCCTCTCTAGAGTTTACACAAGTTCAAGGAAGAAGGGAGCCTGGCATGGAAATAAAAGAAATGGTAGGTGACAAGTGCAGCATGTGTAATACAGGGTACCTGGCCTAACATTTGGATGCCCTAGAAGAATAAGATAAGGAAAGCTGAGAGGGAAAAGGACTATAACAGTGCATGCACTTGAACAAACAAATGTTATGCAAGTTCATAAACAAAGCTGCCTGTTGCAGTCCTAATTCATGATACGACTCCCACAGCATTAGATCAGTAAATGTCTGTCCCTGGCTGTGATTCCCAGAAAAGCAGACCTTGCAATATAAATAGTGGCAACCCCTGCCCTGGTCATGGATTTAACTCCCATGTACAAATGTTTTGAGAAGTTGTGAAAGGAGGACCACACAGCCACTTCTAAAACTGATTGGGTATTAATTCCCTTTGAGAAAAGTTGTGGCCCAAGTTCAAAGGACTTACTTGCCTTGGCACTGGCTTCCCAGAGACAAAATAACAATGGTAGTTACAATAGGCAAGAGAATTTTTGTTCACAAGTTTTCCCTCCCTGCCTTCTGCAAGGGATACACACCACCGATCTGACTTTTTCATTTCTTTATTTTTATTTATGCTTAAATAAAGTCCCATCTGCCAATGCACATCAAAGGCACAGATGTACGCAAGCAGAAAAAAAAAGGATGTCTAGCCAAAAGATAGACTGACTGCCTGAGAGAACTGCAAAAATCAGGCAAGACTGCTGAAGACAGGAGACTGGCACCAAACTGAAAGAGGTTGGTGAGAGTTGCCAGGATGCCCTGACCCCATACAGAAAAATGATTAATAATGCTGACTATTTACAGAAATGAATGCGCTCTCCTTTTTCTGCCTTCTTCTGGGATTTAGTGAAAAAAGTACAGTTTTGTACCTACCATAAATGTAGATGTTCGAGGATCCACATTGCTGCAGTCCTAACTATTGGGGTAGTCCGCTGTCCAGTCGGCCAGAATACCAAAGTATAAGGCTGACGTCGGTCAGGGCGCATTAGACTGACGTCAGTACGTCAGGGTACTAATGCGCATGACCGACGCCATATCCTCAGTCTTTTCTTGCCCCAGATGTCAGAAGACCCGAAAAAGACAAGGCCCAATCTACCTGCACCAAAAATATGTACAATATATACAAAAATATCAGCATATAACCTCACCTACACAACCACCCCTAAACACAGAGGGGAAGGAGGGAGGGTAAATTGGACTGCAGCAATGTGGATCCTCGAACATCTACATTTATGGTAGGTACAAAACTGTACTATGTTCTTCGTTCCACATTGCTGCAGTCCTAACTATTGGGTAGAATCCCAAAGCAGAGGTAAGGGAGGCTGGCAAATCATAAAGAAGCAGGAGCTGACAACATGCCTTGCAAAATAGCTGTGGCAAAACCAGCCCTAGACTTAGAGTAGAGAGGAAGGTGATAATGCTTAGAGAAAGTATGCACTGAACTCCAAGTAGCTGCCTCCAAAATATCCTTAGTTGCCACCCCCCTTAGAAATGCTGTTGAAGTGGCAGTAGCCCTAGTGGAATGAGGCCTAATCCCAGCTGGAATCTCCTTGCCATGATGGGAATAACAAAATGCAATGCAAAACCCAATCCACCTAGAAATAGTTTGTTTTGACACAGGCTTGCCCTGCGAACTCAAAGCAAAAGAGACAAACAACTGCTGAGACTGCCTAAAATCCTTAGTCCTGCTCAAATAATAACGCAATTGCCTGTGCACATCTAAAGTGTGCAAAATCTTTTCCCCTTTATTTTGTGGGTCTGCATAAAAAGTAGGCAAATGAATAGTTTGGTTTAAAGCCACACCAGAAACCACCTTAGGCATAAAAGAAGGATTAGTACGTAATGATACTCTATCCTTATGGAAAATCAAAAAGGGCTCTACTGCCATAAGGGCCTGCAACTCAGACACCCTTCTTGCAGAAGTAATAGCCAACAGAAAAGCAGTCTTCCATGACAAGTATTTCAATTCAGCAGTAGCCGCAGGCTCAAAAGGTTGTAGAGTAAGTTTTTCCAACACAAAATTGAGATCCCAAGCAGGAGTAGGAGCTCTACGTGGGGTCTTATATTCTTTGCCCCTCTAAGAAACTGCTTGAACAAAGGATGCGAAAACAATGGTGGGTCACAATCATAGTGAGCTGAAATTGCTGCAGCATGAATCTTAATGGAAGAGAAGGACAAACCTTTGTCCAATAACTCAGTAAGATATTGAAGAGCCACACTCAAATTAGGCTCAGAAATCTCCAAATTCTTTGCTGTACTCCAAAATAAAAATCTCTTCCATTTTTCTGCGTACACTTTCCTTGTAGTAGGTCTTCTAGCTTCCATAATCACATTTAAAACTTGTTGAGGAAGTTGAGACCTGCTGTGTTTCAACACAGAATATGCCAGGCTGTTAGATGAAGAGAGTGGAGCTTGACATTGAGCAGATGACCGTCCTTCTGAGATAACAGATGTGGAATCAAAGGTAAAGGCCATGGAGGCTTCCTTACCAGACTCCTTAGTAGTGGGTACCAGTGTTGCGAGGCCAATCTGGAGCTATTAAAATCATCCTTGGCTTGTCTTGTCTGACCTTTAAGAGCACCTTTGGAAGAAGAGGCAGAGGTGGAAAGGCATACACATGAAGATTTTTCCAACTGAAAGAAAGAGCATCCACTTTCCAAGCTGTGTGATGAAACCCCTTCGTGCAAAACTTTGGCAGCTGGTGGTTTAGTGGAGAAGCGAACAGATCTATGTCTGGAGTTCCCCAGGACACTGTCAATTTCTGAAATACATGAAGATCCAGTTTCCACTCGTGGGGATCCATGATTTGTCTGCTTAACACATCTGCTAAGGAGTTCTGTGCTCCGGCAGAAACCTTGCCTGAAGAGTTAGTTGCAAGCTTAGCGCAGTCTCCCATAAAATCATTGCTTGCCTGCATAGAGGATAAGAATGTGTTCCCCCTTGTTTGTTGATGTACCACATGACAGTTGTGTTGTCTGTTAGAATCAACACCTGCCCTGGAAGAAGTAACTCCTTGAAAGCCATTAATGCAAACTGGACTGCTAACATCTCCTTCATGTTGATATGTAGATGCTGTAGTCTGGCAGGCCACTTGTCTTGTATCCACTTTCCATTTAGATGAGCTCCCCAAGCAATGTCCGAGGCATCTGTCGTTAAAATCTGACTCGCCTCTGGCCGGGTCACAGAGAGTCCCTTGTTTAGGTGACATTCCTGAGCCCACCACAAAAATTCTTTTTGAATGCAAGGTATTATTTGAATGACAGTGTCCAAATCCTGGCAGTGCTGTGTCCATACATTTTTGAGATACCATTGCAGCTTCCTCATATGCAGTTTGGCATTGGGAAGCACCAGAATACAAGATGCCATGAACCCTAATGCTTGAAGGACTGTCCTTGCAGTCAGCACGGACTGATGAGATAGTTGATGGAAGTAAAAGGATAGACTCTTTTGTTTGTCCGGGGTTAAAAAGGCCATCTGGGCTGCTGTATTCAGTCTCACACCCAGAAAGCACATGTCTTGAGAGGGTACTAGACTGGACTTTATTTCGTTCACAGAATACCCTAGGCATCTTAGCACTGCTATAACATATTCCAGATGCTGTAGAAGGTCTCCCTTTTCTTGAGCCAGAATCAGGCAATCGTCCAAGTAAGGATAGATTTGAATTCCTTGTAGCCTGAAGTAAGCTATCACTGGAGCCAGACCCTTTGTGAATACTCTGGGCGCAGTAGATAAGCCAAAGGGCAATGCAGAGAACTGATAATGAGAATTTCCAGCTCGAAAACGCAGATACTTCCTGCAACTTAGTCTTATAGGCACATGAAGGTAAGCTTCCTTGAGATCTAAAGTTACCATCCAGTGATCTTTGCCCAGCAGAGGTAAAAGCTGTTGTAACGTCAACATCTTGAACTTTGGAATGTCCAGATAAGTGTTGAGGATAGATAAATCCAAAATTGGTCTCCACGTGTTCCCCTTCTTTGGTACTAGGAACAGGCGAGAATAAAATCCTAGGCCCCTTGCTGATACAGGGACTGGCTGAATGGCCCCTATTTGGAGTAACAGAGAAATTTGCTTGTGAGCCTCTGTCCTTTGTGGAGGAGGAACGTCTGGCATGCCTTTGAAAGGGGCAATGTATGGAAATAAAACCTGTAACCGTGGTGAATGATATCCAACACCCATCTGTCTTGAGTAATTAAATCCCAATTTTCTTTGAAAAGAGACAGTCTTCCTCCCAAGGGAGCTGCCAGACGAGAATCTACTGGCAGCTGAAAAGGCAGGTCATTGGGTCTGTTTACGAAAGGACTGACCCCTGCCCTCACCAGAAGTCTGAGCAGGTGAACTCCTGTTCTAGGCCTAAAAGAACCTTGAGCTCTGCCCCTACCACGTCTAGACCTACCCCTAGACTGGGAATCATAAGCAGGATATGTCCATCCCTTAGTAGGCCAATTTCTACTAAACTTGGTGGCTGCACCTGCAAAAATCTTTAACAGTTTGCATAGACTTAGCTTTGTCCTCCATTTTCTTTAAAACTGCTTCCACAGGTGAACCAAACAACACATCAGACTGTAAAGGAGCATCCAAAATCCTTGTCTTAACATGCTCAGCTAAATTCTGATCCCTCAACCAGGCATGCCTGCGAAGAACAGAACTAGTGGCAGCCACCCTCGAGGAGGCCTGTACAGCATCAAAACCACATTGCAAAGAATGCTTACCCACTTGTTCAGACACATGAACGAAATCCAGCAACTCTTTACACTCAATACCTTCCGCCAAAGCATCCACCTTAGATTTCAATTGTGAAAGGAGATAATTTTGATATTTTAGCATGTGAAACTGACAATTCAACGCCCTCATGGCTAAAGTGGAAGAAGTATACACTTTCTTTCCCCATCTATCCAAAGCCCTTGCCTCTTTATCAGTGGGAACAGGGTTTTTAACAACAGAGGCCTTAACACCTTTAGGTCCCTGAGAAACAGTTTCGGGTCTGCCCTAGGACTCTTAAAAGATACTTATGAGCTTCAGGCACCCTATAGTACCTATCAGGTTTAACAGGAGCAGGAGGCAAAGAATCAGGATTCAGGGAAGCCTCTGCAAAAACATCTTCCACCACATTCAACACAGGAGGTATAGCTAAGGGCCTATGCTGGGGTAAAACAAGAATTCCCTAAGCCTTTTCCTGGAATCAGAGTAATCCTGGCCTTCCCATTTAAAGTGTTCCCTCATGGAATGCAGAGTCTCTGAAAATGAGAAATCCTCAGGAGGAGAAGCTGTAGGAGTGGAATCATCCACATCAGAATCAGAATAAGGAGGATACTCTTGCAAATCTTCCATGAAGACTCAGAAGCCTCTGAACACTGTTCAAAACTCTCAAACTCAGGTTCCACCCTAGGCCTCTTATCAGGAGGGGGCATAGAACCTCTAATCATAGTAATCAAATCTTCTGCCATTTTAAGCATATGTTTCTTAGGAACAAAACCTGAAGTGCTAGGAGAAGCCCCCACTGAAGCTAAACTTGGCCTACCTCTCAAAGAAGTTTTGGAAACAGAAGGAGAGGCTCTAACTACCTTGGGAAGAGAGGGAAGAACAGTTACCTGAGAAGCCCCTTCAGCCTGGCCTACCTCCTGAGAAGGCACATCCTGTAACAGTAAAGTCTCTGCCTGAGACTCCAAAGAAACTCCTGGCAAAACCTCTGGCTCCACTGAGCCTTCTAAAGAACCGACGTCTGGGACTGCCGGTTCATCAACCCTAGGCTTTGCTGTTTTGTCCTTGCGCTTTCTGGACGAAGCGGGCATCGGAGCATCCGACGGCATTTTATAATTGCAACGCTTCCCAAACACTAACCTGGCACAGTCTAACCTTCTCTTAATAGTGCGTTTGTTAAATCTAGCACAAGAGCGGCATCCAACAACGTCATGCTCAGGCCCTAAACAAGGTATACACAAGGTATGGTAATCCCTATGAGGTATCTGTTTCCCACAAGAAATACAGTTATTCACTTTTTCTGACATCCGGTTAAATACTGAGGCAAGAAAAAACCAAAATGTTCCCCAACGGGGTACTTAGCCAACTTTGATTCGGTCTGAAACTCCGACTTCAGAAAATTTCAGAACGCCAACCTGCACTCGCAAAACTGCTTCTGCATCGGACCATGCGGCAAAAAAGACTGAGGATATGGCGTCGGTCATGCGCATTAGTACCCTGACGTACTGACGTCAGTCTAATGCGCCCTGACCGACGTCAGCCTTATACTTTGGTATTCGGGCCGACTGGACAGCGGACTACCCCAATAGTTAGGACTGCAGCAATGTGGAACGAAGAACATCAGACAGGTGAATAGCTTGGTTCAAGGAAATGTCAGTTATTACTTCTGGTATAAGGGACACCCGATTCCTCAAGAAAAACCTAAAAAGATTACCTGCATATTAGTGCTTGTGTTTCTGATATCCTCCTAGCAGATCTCACGGCCACCAAGAAAAATGCGTTTCAAGGTTAGTATCTGGGGGAGGGGGACACCAAACCTGCTGATTCAAAGTGGGGTAGGGTTAGCATCTCCATAATACAGTTGAGGTATCATGGGGGGGGGGGTTATGCCCCTTCTGGGTCATCCAAGATGCAGGACTCCCTTTAAAAATTATTTCACTGATTACTGAGAATACAAGGGAGGATGTGGCCTGTCCTGTAAATGTCTGAAAGATAATTCGGGGCCAGTAACACTTGGGATGTATTTGATAACTGGTTCCTGGATGAACTCCAGGAGGAGAATCTTTTCCATTTTGTTATGAATGACTTCCTTATGTTTAGCTTCTTGGCATTCCTCATAATATTTAGCATATTCTCTGAGAAAACGTGGCTTGGAAGGCATGAGCTGGATCATTTTACTTTTATTTTGCTTTATTTTTAGTTTGTTATCCAAGACCCTTTTCGCCCACTCCCCAGATTAAAGGCAAAAACATGTATGAATGTAAATATATGTAACATGGCAGAAGATGCGATTAAATGGTAACATATTAATAAGGAAAAACTTATGCAAATTACATAACTGTATGTTAGAAATAAGTAGATATTCACACAGAAATATTCTTAAGTAGTGTAAGACAGAAGTAAACCATAAAAATGCATTAATAAAAATAATTGTAAGAAAGAAGTACTTAAATTAATTACTAAATACTTTGAAAAATCTTGTTGTGGGGTTGCAAAAAGAAGCAGAAATGTACTGTGTAAATTTTAGAGTATTTTAACCCTTATGTATAAAGCAGTCATACTTTGTTGTAAGAGGTGAGACTTCAATATTTTCAAAAGTGAGTACAGTTTCAGCTTTGCCTCAACTCTTCTAGTAGAGAGTTGCAAATGGAGGGTGCAAGCTTGGAGAAAGTTTTTTCAACTAAGACCAACTGACTGGGGGGGGGGGGGGGGGAGTTAGTGCTATACAGCAATACACCCTTGTGGCACCTGAAAGAATACTCAGTGAAATTAAGTTGTAGTTTCTGCTTGAGTGGACAATTGCAATGAAGTTTAAAAATCAAGATACTAAGCAGGAAAAGATGCCCCAAGATTAAATGGAAGTCAGTCTGATTATACTATGGTGGTGCAGTGATATTCTTACCAAGCTGAGAGATGAATATATCCAAATATTTGAATTTCAGTTTTTTGACGTAAAGAAGAATTTAGATTGGAGATGAAAGCAAAAATGTAGAGACCATATTCAAGTCTGGGAATGACAACATTAAGTGTGACGGCTCTTCTAGCATTGGCAGACAGAAGATTGGAAAACATGTCTACTAGTTTTAATGGCTGAATCACCTTTTGGCATTGAAATTCCGTATGAGGCTTGTAGAAGAGAGAGTTTGGTCAATGAGGATACCAAGACAGCGTTGCTGTGTGACTGGGTAGTGGGGTGCTATTTGGGTCACATGCACGTACTGGGCTAGCTGCCCCTGCAGCATTTTAAGCCAAGCTAATTTCCTTTTTTGTGCTCAAAACCCACCACATTTGGTTACAGATTGGCCTTACCCATACCATGGTCGATAATTATATATTACCCCTATTGAGAATAACTGGAATCATATATAGGTTCATAGGTAGGTACTAGGCTATCTGCCCGAGGGCATTTATAAGCCTAGCCAGAGTGTGTCGGCTTTCGCTGCCCCATTGATTAATTAACTGAGCCTCTGTCAAGCAGAGCCAATGAAGTGATCCCAGGGGTGTATTTTCTGTTACCCATCCACTCGTCAAGGCTTCTCTTGAAGAGTGTTAGTGAGGGGCTCTGCCTAATGTAGTTAGGAATTTTGTTCCAAAGCATGGAGAGTCTCTGTGACAGGAATCTATCCCTCCAGCATGTTCTATTTATTGCTGTGGAGAGGTTTAGCTCACTAGAGCGCGTGGCTCACAGTGACTTGGATTTCTTTAGGTGGAGCATGTCCATCAATTCTGAGTTGGACATGGCTTTGTAAGTCAGGCAGAGATCACCTCTGAGTAAGCGATATGCCACTGAGTACAGCCGGAGTTTTTTCAGTCGGGCTGCATAGGACAAATGTTTGAGGCCAGTAATCCTCTTGGTGAGGTGCTTTTGTGGTCTTTCAAGCTGTTGGAAGTGTCTTGCGAGGTACATCCCAAATGGGGCATTGTACTCTATGATGGGTCTGATGAGTGACAAGTAGAGGGGCACTATAACCTCTTTATTTCTAGATGTGAACCCCTTAGTAATTAGATGGGCCACATAGAAGGATTTCCTAACTACTGTGGCAATATGTTTGTCAAAGGAGAGATTACTATCTACCTGGGTCCCCAGATCTCTTATTACCTCTTCTGTATTAAGGGGGCTGCCGCCTATGTGGTAATTCGTGGGTGTTTTGTTTTTCCCAAACGGGATGACTATGCATTTTTTGGCATTTAGCTTGAGGCCATGACTTTGACACCAGGTGTCTGTCTCAGTAAGGCCATTTTATATATATATATATATATATATATATATATATATATATATATATATATACATACACACACACATACATACACACATATATATATATATATATATATATATATATATAAAATTTGCCAGTTGGCCTCCCACTTGACGGGATAAAGCATTTAGGAAATGCCTATGTCCATTATTAGTACAAGGGGCAGTCCTAGGTGCATTTCTGTTTCTCACCCACAGATCTAAGCTGCACTTGAATATGGGCATGGCTGAACATTGTTTTATGTGGATGGGAAGTCTGTGCCACAGCAGATACATCCTCTGTAAGAAACATCCATCTACACACACAAGTCATTATACAGTTCTGAGAAGCACTGGCAAGCTTTTTTGAGTTTGTGAGTTACATGAGGTTGGCCTTTTTAATATCAATTTGTAATCTACTGCAAGCAAGCCAGTTCCAAAGATTTGAAAGTTTACTTTGAAGAATATATTGAAGAGTGGGAACCTGTTTATGTGCAAATGTTAAAATAATATCTGTATTAAAGAGTAGGTTAGCTTGAGGGAAGTCAGTGGGATGGTTGTTAACGAAGAAAAGGAAGAGGAGAGAGTATAGCACACCGAGAAACACCTTTTTAAAAGACTGCTTGTGGATAATAATTTTTGACCTGAGGAGACTATAAATGTATATTTTGACAGGTAGCTTCTGAATGAAGAGCATATGTAATCAGAGAAACCAAAAGCTGATATTTTTTGCGTGAACAAATTACACTTAACACTGTTAAAGGAATATCACACCAGCATGTAGGCCCTTCTCCATGTCTGAGTAAATGTTGTCAAACAGGAAAAGGACAGCAGTGATGGTGCTGCAATTACTTATAAAGCCATGCTACCCATCTGTGAGGATGTCATATTTCAAATTGTTAGTTTTACAGTAGTTAGGTTGGGGGCATTAGCAGCCCTCGTTTTTTGCTGTGTCAAGTAGCCCACATTTTGATGCAACATTCTGGGTTTTGTCCCTGCTAAGCTTAACAAGAGAAAGAACCCCAATGTTGCCTGGGCCAAAAAGGGGGCTATCACAGTATAACATTTGGCCTCTAATCCTTGATGTTCTGTAATAACCTGGGAATTGGGGTACAGGACAGAAAACATAGGGGACTAGGACTGTAAAATTCACAGAAAAGGCATCTATTTTCCAGGCTGCTGGAGCTGCTGTTTTCCGAGGAAGCAAAAAAAATGTGCATTTCTGGCACAGCACACTTATTGTTCAGTATCTAGCAACACTTCCGTGTTCATTATCCAGTTGTAAGGTTCTACCTGGAATCTTCTTGGCCCATCTGGTAACGCATTACCCTGTGATGGGATGCAGGCAACCCTGAGGGTCAGGTACAGCTCCTGGGAAATCACTTATTTCTGCAATGCCAACATGCGTGGGATGTAAATGTACGTCCTCCTAACTTGTTGATACACTATATAACAGTAAAGTTATCCATAAAGACCTGTAGAGCCCTCTATGCCCATGTATGTTTGAACAATTTTAGTGCTAAGATAACAGCTGGCACTTCTTTGGCATTTATACATTTCTTTATTAAACTCTCTCCCATGCACTCTGGACTTTCAAAGATTTCATACAGCCCTTGTACGGCTAGGTCCAAAGAGTCTACCGAGAATGCACAAATTCCCTGGGCTAGATTGAAAGGTAACCCTAAGATGAGATACACCTGCATCTATCACTATGAGAGCTCCCTCTTTACACATGATAGAAATAAAATAAGGGATCTCAGTGGCTGGGACTGCTAATACCACATTTTCCTTTGGTATCAATGTAATTTCTTCATGTACATTTTGCCCATAGGACCATAACAATGCACGATGTTGTGCATTTCAGAACTCTAAGCAACTCTATTGACATGATCATCTGTTTCTCTGGAGTAGTTTGGATAGACAGGGTCAAAGGAGTGCCTTATCCTATGGGAGGAAAGCTCTCTACTGTTCTCTAACAGTGCACCCAGAAGTACTACTTTTTTGAATGGGTCAAATTTGACTTCAGAAGGCAGACATGAGAGACCCAATTTGTGAAAGTACACAAGTGTGAGCTCTAAGGCCTACTGGATCTTCACCATGCAATTTGCTTGATGAATCAGGTGTCATCCAGGAAAGGATAAAAGTGAATACCATTTTTTCCAAAAACAGTTTTAAAGACCCTGGCTGTAGAAGACAAAGCAAAGGAAGTAAACTGGAAATGCCCACTCCTGCCTGGAAGCTTAAGAAATGTCTGTAAGCAGTGACACTGTGAATGTGAAGGTAAGTATCTTTTAGATCAAGAGCATTCAGAAATGCCTGACAGGACAATAATGAAATAGAAGGTCTTGAAGGATAAACATTTTGAAATTTGAAACAACTAAAAAACCTGCTTTAACTTGAACTATCAAAAATAGACCTCTATGCACCCTCTTTTGTGGGCACTCTAAAGCACATTGATTAGAATCCTTTGTTTTATTTCCTTTTCGGTACATAATCTAAGACCTTCTGGTCCAGCAAAACCTTGGAACAGTGGCAGAACCAGTTACATGATCTTTGGGTATGGGGGAGTACCCCCAAACTTTTTCTGCTTTGAAACTGTAGCTTGTAAGCTTGTCTTAAGTTGTTCCATACCGATTTGTCTGGAAAAGCAGACACTCTCTTAAAATCTTGTATCCTTTCTGATCCTTCTTTGAGGTGAAGTAGTGAACCATCTTGATTTGATCTGGAAGGGGATTCTGGGAGGATGAAGCATAGTTGAGTCACGGCTCTTCGCTCTGTGTGGTCACAGCTTGACCTTCTTTTTTACACAAGGGCATCTTTTCCTCATTATGTTGGCCATTGTCTTGCTTGGGATAAATAGGCCAGAGACTTACAAGGATAATTCCTGCTGACTCTAGATACCTGTGAATGAAACAGCAGTTTGAGTGAGTGCACTCTCTTACCTCTTTCCTCTAGTCTTTTAAAGGCAATTTCAGCAGGTGGACTCATGAAAGATCTTTATCCAGCGGTGCATTTAAAAAGCTCCATCTTCACATGGTCTGGCAGGGGATGTATCTTCAGTCAAGCATGTCTCTGAAAAACTAAACTTGTAACCTTGCATGATGCATCCACAGCACAATATCCACATTTTAAAGTGCTTTGCAACCTAAGATAATAAATGACATAAGTTACAGCAACTGCCTGTTTCATTTCCATAACTGAGATCACCTCTTCTCCAGTAGAGATTTCCGTTAAGTGAGCATATGGGTCTGGCAACTTAAGGGTCTAAATGCCAGGGTAGAAGTATAAGCTTTTTTCCTATAAGTGGCTTCGTATCCTGTTCTCCCCTTGTCAGTGGGAATGGAGTACTTGGATGGTTATAAAAGGGATCCTTTACTAGAGTCCAGGGACAACACTGGTGGATCAACCAGAGGAGTCTCACAAAAAATCTGGGCGTATCCTGGATCCTGTAAAACTGGGATTCATGAGGGCAGGGCAGAAAGAATCTCTCTCCAGATATGCACACTGAATGCTTCCTCTAGAACATTTATGACTGGAGCAGGCTTATGAAGGCTGTACATCTTAAATGGACCTGACATCATCCCTCAAATGGAACATGTTCCCAAAGGAAGAGCCTCAGGAGGTGAAGCAAAGGATAAGGTGCTCTCAATATCATAGTCGTGTATGAGAGATCTGGCCCATATAAAATACTTCACTCACCTCTAAATTTGGGGAATTAGAATCCTCCACAAGAAGAGGTTCTACTTTTCTCCTTTTAGAAGGGAACTCCAATACATCTCAGGAATTCCCAAAGCTGTCTGGACTAAAGGAAACTCAAAGACTTGAGCCAGCTGGAAAAAATCTTGCTAGATCCCAGAGGTGCCTTAGGTTGCGATTTCACTCATTTGTGGTCAAAGAAAGCTAGCAAGAATGGCTTTGGACTTTGATGCCTTAGGCAAGTGAACAAGACCTCAGTCCTGTCTTCAGGAACCTCCACACAAACTAAGATCAAAAGACCCAACCCTCCCTATCACTAATCACAAAGCTGATGCCAGCAGCTGGGGGCCTCAGATAGGCCTCAAAGTCAGTCAGTATGCCCTTAACAATAATCCAGAAGGATAAGCTAGAATCTGGCACCTTGGAGGCTTGCACAACAGTCACACCAGTGCCTCAGCCATGTCAGCCTCACAAACCAGGTGCTGCAATGGTGCCTTACCAGGTTTGATGTCACCAGACCTAAACATCGGTGCCTGTAGGATTGTCGTCAGTTTCTCATCCCTTCTCAAGTCCCTTTTCTGAATGTTTGCAGACTGGAAAAAAGTTTCTGGATGTCTTAAGCTGACATCGTAACAATATGGAATCATGTATATATTCTCTTTGAAGCTGCATACACCGAGAGCAACTTAGCTCTCCTCATAATTAGTGCAAAATTAACATAACACAGGGGAGACAACCATCCACATCATGCTTTAAGCTGAAGCAAAAAAAGCAGCAGACATGGAAATCTATACAAGGGATCAGTTTTCCACAATGTATTCTGTTCCCTTTATATCACAGACAAAATCACTATCTGACATTAGAAACTATACATTGTACATTACAAATTAGGAAGAAGACTCCTCTCTCTGGGATACTTGTCCTTCTCTGGAAGTAGCATAACACTAGCAGCTTAAACAGACTGGGCAGCAAAATTAACTTTAAAAAAAAAAATTTATTTTCTAAATAGATTGAGGACTTTTGTCCTTACTAACCTAGGACTTCTTCAGAATAAATAAATGAGTAAAAAACGTCCCTTAAATAATCTAGCACAGCTTGCAACTGAATAATTAAGATGCTGATAAAGCAGTGGAATTTAAAGTTACAGTACTACTACAAATTGACCAATTTTAACGTAACTCCAATCATGCATGCATGATTCTTAAAAGCAATCAAATAAAATCCCTCTTTAAAAAATAAATAAATTGCCAACATCACTCCGACTTGAATTAAAACAGTGTTAAAAAGAAACAACATGAATTTATAACCAAAAACACAAAAAAACACGACTTATTCAGTTACTTACAGATCTCATTCTCAAAAGGGGTTAAATGGAACTCTGTTCATTCAGACCTGGTTTTTGAAAAGCATGTAATATAAATTGCCACTTAATTTCTTGTTCCTCTAGCTTAACATTTACATTTCCCACTCTTGGATTATATTTTATTTGTTTCAAGATAGCAAACTGCAATCTCTTGTAATTTGTACAGGTGGTAAAATGCTTATACAGAGAGCACTGTTATCGTTCCTCTACCCTATTTCATAGTTATGCTCATAAATACATCTCTGGAAACATCTCTCTGTTTTGCCCATAATAAAAGTGGGACAACTAGAGCACTTAGAAAGATACACAACATACTTTGACAGTTAACTTTCAAAAAGAATGCATATCATTTTCTAACACCAAATTTTTTGCTTTGAGAATAAAAGAAAACTGTGCACATATTCCACATTTCACTGTTCCACCCTTAATGGGTCTTTTACACCCTTGCCTACTCTCGAACCATTCTTTAAGATTACGCCCCATTTTAAAACTAAATTTAGGTTCTGACCCTAATAGCTGAAAAATAACAGAGTTTGCTTGAAATATACTCCAATTTCTTTTGATAATATTCATAATTTCTCCAGTCTGAGGGTAATGTTTCATTACCAGGGCCCTTTCATAGTTATTCCCACCTCTGACCTCTTGTCCAGAATCCAATCCAATACCTAACAGGGGGTTTATACCATAACCCCCATTGTGATTGGATGCAATTCCTTACATCTCTTACCAAATGATCAAGATAACCACTTGCAACAAACATTTCTTCGACTGCGTCCATTTCATTGGAAATATCCTCAAATTGTGATGTCATTCTGGTTATATGGATACACTGACCTTTAATTACACTCTTCTTTTGACTAAGAGGGTGGCAAACTGATGAAAACTAAATACGAATTACTGAAAGTAGGTTTTCTGTAGACCATAGATTTGAACCCATTAAAGTATCAAAATAATTAATCTTGTGTTTCTTAAAACTATAAGTGAATTTTAAAAGGTGTGATTCCCTGTTAAGAACTATATTAGTGAAACAAATAAATAACATATAAAAAATGGAGTGTGTTAGATCACATACAGACTAAGCTGTGATGTATTCACATGTGTGAGGATGGAAGAATATCAAACACCTTAAGACCAATAATTTCCATGAAATGGGTCAGACAAATTGCCAGAATGAAACAGAAGTGGTTTCAGTGGACATCATCCTGTTACTCAGTAGTAGTAGCTGAGCGGGGCAAGAGGGGTAATTGCCACAAGTGCAAAGTGCTGGGGAGGATGAGCCAATACCAATGTTTCTTTAATACAATACTGGCTTTTAAAAGCCAGTACTGCCTCTGTTGTCCAAACTGTTGCAACTGCTTGTTATATTGTATCATGCAGTTTGCCGCAGTTTACAAGTTAAAATAAGTTTTTTTTGTTTTTTATATATATATAAACTAAAATCTGAGTGCTGTATTGTTCTATGCAGGTAGGGTAAAAAGTTTATAGCAACTGTTTGTTAAAGGAGGGTTGGGGGCACAGCACAGAACTGGGACCTGAATGGATGAAGTAGAAGGAAGGTTGGGCACGTCCTGCAGCTGATCTCCTGGATGGTGTTGGTGTGCCATTAGAAGGAACATCCATTTTGTTTTTTTTTTTTGCTCTTCAGTGGAAGAACTGGGGGGGGGGACATATATCTAACTGCAATAAGCCATTCACTTACAATGTAGTGATTGACTTATTACAGAAAAGTGATTTTTTTGTTCCCCTCTGTAAGAGCTGAGGGGATGGGGTGCTGGTTCATAGTGCCAGCTATGCCTCAGCTATTACTTATTAATACCTCCAGAAAAGAAGGTAGAGCACTGCTAGTCATGAAAAATTATAAAGAAACAAAACAACAATTCAGACTTCAACTGAAACTCAGACATTACTGCAATAACATCCTTGATAAAGTAAATTATGGCAGTCCAGATGTGGGATGTTGTTTGTAAAAGAAAAAAGCAGAGAAGCAAAGGATAATGTTAAAACTTCTCAGACAATGTAGAAAGGCATATTTTCAAAAATTACAAAAGCTGTTGGTTAGCACAAGCAATACATATCCTGCCTGCCTAGCACTTTTATGGAAAACTGTGAAGAATGGTAAAACAAGCATATGTTAGTCTAGCTGTGGGGATTCCATGGCCTATATAACCAAATGAAACCATCAGTGATTTAAGTGATTTAAAATTAAATGCAAGTTACCTCTACATATGGGATTGTTTTATACATTTCAGTGTAGGAAACACTGACCACAAAGAAGCTCTCAGAAACTGTAAAAAAAAAAAAAAAGTTCACTAATATATTGATAATTGTTCATTGGTCATCCCAAATCTCATACAGTGACAATTACTGGGAATTCAGTAATGAAGTGACGAGTGACACAACCATACCTCTCAACCTGGAAACATCAAAAATCTGACAATGGCCCATGAAAAATAGGTACAAATCTGTATGCTGATTAACATAAAATGTATATACATAATTAACCCCGCCCACTCCAATGGCATTGCGGGATACCAACTTTTAAGTGCAAACTGAAGAACAGACAACTAAAATATGGCCCCAGAGTCCCCCTGCAGCTATTTCAATGTCCCATTACTTGGCTATTTCATCCCATTTACCATAAACATTGTAATGTGCATACTGCTTCACTTCTACAATGATTATTTGGAATTTACTTTACATTTTATAGCACAAACACTAATAGACATCTGCTAAACAAAGCAATAAATTCTCAGAATGAAAACAGACTTCGCATTAAAACTTTGCTGCCCTTGAAACTCACATTCACTGAAACAGCTTTGAAACCCACATCTAAAGAAAATGCATCTGGCCAGTGGTGGATAAAGATTATCTTTGGGCTGTTTTCAAATTATAGGCTCCTTGCACACGAAACATACATGTGTTCTTTGATACACCTTCCTGACCATATTAAATCAAATTCCTTGTATAATACAGCACACTTGTTAGTGTGTGTTTTAAATTTGTTTTGAACATTTTTCCAGTAAGCAATGACACATTTGTGCAGGATTGTAATGGTCTGCAGACTGATAGTCTAGTAATAACCTAGAAAATAATTTGCCAGTGAGATAAATCATAAACTGTAACACAATAATATCTGTTTAAAAATACTTTTAAAACCTGTATTTTGTTGATGTCATCAAGTATAAACAGCAAACAAACATTGGTGACACCAGCACATATTTTTTTTAACAACCACACCATCGAGCATGCATTATGCTGTGTCCATGACTCATGCTTTGCTGAACATGACATTGCTAAGGGACAGACTAAATTTATCCGGGCAGTGGTTTAATAAGCTGACAAAAGATTTTTTTTATTAAAGTTCAATACAGTATATACTGACAAAAAGGAAAATTCTGTGGGAATTATAATTTATCAGAACCGTGATGCATATATGGTGTCTGCATATCACCTCCATCAAAAGAGGAAAGCTAATAAAATATATAAGAAGTGGGGAAATAGGATAAGGAACATGTACTTTGGGAATGCCAGAAAAGTAAATGGTGCTGTTTTTCTGAGGCAGGAAACAGATATTCAAAACAAAATATTCAGATAATCTGAAGAAATTGCTATACTGGTAGAAGGAGAAAAAATGCTGCAGATAAGGAAGATGCCCTGAATGAATTATTCTCTCTTTTTTTTTTTTTCATATAGCGGCATCCAGATGGACTATCCACATGAGACGACAGAGCAGGTATGGATGGGGGAATTGCCTCATTATTTAACGAATTATCACAAGAATAAAAACAAAAAACAGCAATCTTTTTAGACAGAATCCAAAAAGATCAAACTGAGAAAAGGCAGCAAATTCCTAGACCTACTGTTCCATGACCTGGCATGGAAAGCTGACAAACGATGAAAAAACAAGCTTGTCAGAGCATTCTGTCTTACGAGTGTTTGCTCTTACAGACTGAAATCAGATGGGGACAGGTGGAAGACTGATTAGAAAAGATGTAGGAAACAAGCTCTAGTTTTCAGGGAGAAGTGTTGAGGTCCAAATTCCCTCCCAGGGAGTTAAGAGAGAGAGTCATTCAGTGAATCAAAGATTGAATGTCTTAGTTTTTCCTTAGTTTTACATTTAGTGCCACAAGACCAAGAGTCTAATAATAGTTACCTACATTAGGTAGGTCGGGAGAAGCAATTAGATACATGACTCTTATTGTTGCATTTTTGCTAAATATCAAGCATTAGATTCAACATGGAAGGATAACTGATTATGTGAATGTTATTTTGCTGACTATACATATAATTGTTTTAGTCATCAGAGGTATATTTAGTACAGTTAGATTTACAGGTAACAGGTATAAATTTGGATCAAGTAAAACTGCATTACTGTCATCTAATCAGATTGTTTCCAGACATGTTAAATTATAAATAATGAAAGTGAGGGGGTTTAGGTGGTGCCTGGAAACTGAATCATGCCATACAACATGAAGTAGACTTAGCAAAGAGCAGCGAGATCTATGTTGTAAAACATGAGAACTAGGGTCCAGAAATCTGAGCTCATCCTTCATTTCTGCAGGACAGTGGAGAGGCAATAGCTATAGCAGAATGTGCAGTCTTGGATGCAGAAATTAGGCTTGCAATTTTGCAAAAAATGTACATGAGAAGGTGAACAATCAAAACACACAAACAGATTAAGCTATTGGTCTTCCTTTTGAAACTGCCAAAGCAATTAATTTACTTAGTCACAAACAGAACGGAAGACCAACGCTACAGTTGTAAAATGAGCTGAAGCAGGAGAATTGTATTTTTGACCTATCTAAAGATTTTGACATGGTTAACCATGATATGCTTCTCAAAACTCTATCAACCCTAAACATCAGCCTCTCTTCTATCTCATGGTTCAGCAGCTACTTATTTACAACAGGCTGTCCTATGGAAAAACCAACTGTCCCCTTGGTTACCAGTATCCTTAGGTGTCCCACAAGGTTCCATCCTTGGCCCATTGCTTTTCTCTCTTTTTACCAACCAGTTCTCGTCCTCCATACTCTCTGCCTCAGTAGTACAATATGCTGATGACACCACCCTTATATGTGCTGCTCCCACAATAAAAGAACTGCATACCCTAACCCAAAATAACTTTACTTTAGCTGAAACATGGTATACTAACACCAAACTCATTCTTAATCCCAAAAAAACAAAATTTATTCTGTTCAGCCCAGGGAAGCCCCCTCCAGACAACAACTTTTGCATCACTCCCAAAGATAACGTCCAGATCACTCCAACCTCACACACTAAACTGCTAGGTGTAGAAACTGACAACAACCTAAGATTTGACATCCACATAGCTCAACCCATCAAGAAAGTAAATAAAAAGCTTGGCCTCCTATACAGGAACAAACATTTTATCACTAGACATACCAAGGCCACAATAGCAAGGACTCATCTTTAGTCCATTCTCCTCTCTGCCTCCCCAGTCATGACTAACCTCCGCCAGGCTGAGTTAAACAAAATGGAATCTTGCTACAACAAGACTGCCAAGTTTGCTACTGAAGTCTCATACAGATCCCATCACTGTCTATCTTTAAAGCAGCTTAACTGTCTTGAACTCCCTCAACTTCTGCTACTCAGTTAATTGTCAGTAGCACACAAGTTATACTATCTTCCTGAAAAAATCCCTGCTCTCCAGGATCTGATTCAACCCTATACTACTGCTAGACCATTAAGATCTACTAGCCAGAACCTCATAAATGTCATCAAATATAAGAATTATGATGGTAAGTCTCTCTTTGGTTGCACTATTGCAAGAGCCTGGAATTCACTACCTAGCCAGATAACTTCTAATAACTCTACTATACAGTTTAAAAAGCTCTTGAAAACCCACTATTCTAACAACTGATTATGCTCCTGTTACTCCCCAGGTTAAGACAAACAATGTACAAAAAGATAAAAATGAGAGTACTGGTAACTTATTCCAGCTCTCTGGTAAAACTAATATTTAGATCATTCCTTAAAATATGTCATCACTGTAGTTATTTTAGTATAGGCCAAGGACCTATTTATCAGACAGTCAGCACACACTATCTGTGGTCAGTAGCAATTGCCAATGCATGTTTTTATCCTAAAATTATAATGTTTGATTTTTTGCCTCTACTCTACTGAACTTTTTATTATTATCTTCATTATTATTTTTTAATTTGTTTACTTTATTGTATATGAATTTTTTATTTTGTGTTTAATTTTACTTATGTAATGTAACTTGGAGCTTTTCTCCCCGGGCCTCTGCTGAAAAGGGACCTGTGTCCAGTCGGACTTTCCCGGTTAACAAATGTAATATAAATAAAATATCATACTTACCTGGCAGGGGAAATACCACAATCACGAAGTTGGTTTTCCTAGGGTGAGGATCCTCCGCAAGCACGTTTTGCATTAGCAAGAATTTTCTGAAGGGTATGAAGTCTAAAACTCAAATGTCTATCATGATTTCCTGGCTTTAATCTTTAATGACTAGCCAATGATTTGCCAGAAAACCACAATTTTATGAAAAACGGAACAAAAATATAACACAAAAATCTGAACATTCTGCAAACGTCTGTACAGTTGGTAAGTTGAACAGGAGTATAGGTTTTGTTGTAACGAATACCAAGTACCAACCTCCGAGCGTTCTGCTGTAACCCAGCAACACTCAACAGGAAAGAACAGCACTTACATCTCCCGTGAGCTTTTCAGATTAGTTGTACAACGTTTTTTTATACAAAGTGCTCGAAGGCTGTAGTTTGCATTTTTAATTCTTTTTTATTTCACTGTACATTAGTCTTTGACCAAAAATAATTAAAAATGCAAATTCAGAACTTGACTTTGCAAAAATTGCATTTGGAATTAGGACCCCGTTGCTTTCACCCATGAAGGACAAAGCTATGAAAGAAAGTTAATTCTAGGCATTTTTACACACACACACACACACACGCGCGTGTGTGTGTGTGTGTACACCAAACAGGCTTACCCTTTTCCCAGTTGATAATATCACCAGAAGACTCTTCCAGGACAGTTTCAGTTGAATGCAGAGGTTTTTTTTTGTTCCATAAAGGTGCTGCTCTTTTTAGGAACTGTCATCCATAAATAAAGTCCTCAATAGCAGAATCCTACCTTTTAGTTCCCTGTAGCCATTTCCAGCTGAACTTTTGAGTTTCCATTCTATCGTTTAATTTTCATTTTCCCATAGATTCTGTCTGGGATTTCCAACTCCCTGAGGTGTTGGTGTGGCATTTTCTGAACAATAATACCTATGAAACTCTGATGTCTGGCATTAGGTCTGTAAATAAAAAAAGTTAGGAGGGCCAGGGGAAAAAAAACAATATAAGCAAAATCAGGGATGTTCTATAATATCGTAGGCGGTTAGTCGGATGTATGTCTGCTGTGGAGTTTGGTACATGTCCGTCACGTCAGAAATTTGAATTGTCCATACAGTTAAATTCACATGTACACATTAACCGATCGAAAAAAAGAAAGTTTATGTAATAAACATCCAAAGAGCAGACCTAAAGTGTTCAGTCCCAGCAGAAAGACTTGGTTTTAACCAATTTACGCAGACACTGTGAAATGCTGAGCCCGTTTTAAAGGCGTGGGATATTGTGTACGGTGGGTGATGCATGATGATATCAGCACTGTCAAAAAAATGTCAATAAAGAAAAAAAAAATCATGGTTTGAAGGGGGCCACTCGGGAATTCATGGTACCCCATTATTTTAGCCTTAAAACCAGGAAATTCCAAAGAATTTGGCATGGTTGAGAGGTTTAGACACAACTGAGAATTTCAGCAGTGGAACTAGTACAACAGATGTCTACTGGGCATGGTGTAATGAGCTCTTAAAGACAGGATAAACTATTACCTTGTTTTGTTAAAGTAAAGCAAAACAATAGATATGACTGTAAAACAGCTCCAAACTGGGCTCTTATTGCAGACAGCTCCATGTGTAACATGTGTGGTTAATTTTACCATTTTAGCAACAAAAGCTTTAACCACCACCCCTTCAATTTTGGGGAATGCTGCAGTAAGAAGGATCCCCTACAAATATCAGCAGTTGCAAAAAGGACAGATTTAGTAGACAATTTCAGTAAAAGTATTAAACATTTCTAAAACAGCTTATGAGCAGTTGACTACATGAAATTAACTTTAACATCCAGATGGCTAATACATGAGAATCCGTGAATCTAACAATAATCCTTACATTCCAGTCAAGTGATGTAACATCCTTATTACTGGGCACATCTTGTCCACCTTCCCTTATACAGTGCCGCAGGACTAGCTGTGTTGGACCATTGTTGCTGTTCTCATTAAGGTTCCATATCCTGGCTGTTGAATCTCCGGACCTATTAAGAAAAAAAAGATAGAAATCAAATTTTCCAAAACACTAAAAGAATGTGCGCACTAACTTGAAATTCTACAAGTTAGCAAATCAAAAGAAATCAGCAATGTACTGATTCTGCATTTTATAAATTCATAGTCAAATAAAACCAAACTATTAAGTTAAACTTCTGCAGTGTGATACTTGTTCTGTAAGATGGTGCCAATCATAACCTAGTATCAGAGAGACTACAGTATAGCAGGGTTTGTTGCCCTTTCCCTGTTGTTGTGCAATCTTGGGGGTGGGTATATTTATAATTAAAACAGGGGGTACACATGTATCTACACACATATACATTTTTTTTTTTTTTACCAGAGGCCACAAGTTCATGAAGTAATACAATTTACAAAAGAAAAGTTACTGGTGTAAACTCTTTCTGTGTAAACACAGATAAAGAGACAGCATGTACAGAAAGCTTCCTGCCAGTTTCACTGTCAGAAGCCACCCCACAATTTGTTTAATAGCAAAAATGCATTTTCTGAACAAGAGGAACAAATCAGATTTGGAAAACATATGATTTACAGTCTCTTTTTTAATCCCAAATGGAAAAAAAAAATATGACTTGAATTCCAAAAAATTTCAACCTCTAACAAATAGAAAAAGAAAATCATGCAGAGTAGACAGTTTCACTTCAAAAAGGAACTGAATACATTTTAATGTCACCGTTTAAAAGTTTTGTGCCCAACAAACGGGATAACGTGACTGTAGAGTTAAGACAACTTAACATGATACAATGCTGTTATAAACAATATTTTCAGTCTTTCTCTGCATTTGCTTATATTTATGAGAAAAAAGTGGAAGGAATTTATACAAGCTTGAATATGTGCTACAAAGTTCAAGGTAAACAGCACTACAATGCAATCTGGAGCCTGGTTTGAAAATGAATACTATGTGATCACAGTGGAAATGTGCATTAACATATCACTATACAACTTTTCAGAATAATCATGAAAAAGTAGCAACAATTCTGAGATGATTGCAATAATCCTCCTTAAACGTCACATTTCATACTAACATGTTGGCATCTATTTAAATGGGTTTCTGAACAATACATTTGAAATGTTAATTAATGCTACAGCTTCTTGTCTCAGCATACAGTTATCAATTTTGCAGAAATGACTCAATGGTTCTAGGACTTAGTGAGATAATTTTAGACATCATTTCAAAACTAGTTAAGAACACTGCATTTTATAAATATGCTTACTACTGCAGTTGAGAATAAAATCTGATTTTATAAACTAAATTTTACACTAAGATGTTACCTTTATCTAATCTCCTTATAGGTAGCAATGGTGATGGAATGAAAAAACAGTACCTTTCTGACAATAAAACAGATACAGTGAGGTGCAGCAAGGCCTACATAAAAAGGGAGTAGAAGGACAGATGCGAAAATGTTTGGAAAACTTTTGGAAGACTGGAAAAAGCATTACAGCCTAGACTTAATACAAAGAAATACAAAAGCTCAAAATGTGAAACAGGGCTTCTCACAGAAGTGCTATAACAATAACAATGGAAAAGATTTGGAGAGCTTGCATCAGACCACCTGAATATACAGCTCTACAAGTGTGAGGTATTAAGAATGATGAATTACCAATGACAATTGTGATACTAGCACCACACTACAGACAATTGGTGAAATACTACCTGAAATATAGTGTTCCACAGACTCTGTAAGGTCACAGACAAGTATTTCTGAGCAGAAGAAAAAAAACTGGTACAGACTCTGCAAAGAATCAATAAAAATACCAAACTTCTTAGAGCTCAACTTACCTTACAAGAAAACTGTATAGAAGGTGACAAAGACGGAATGACACAGAACTAGCAAACATCAGGGATAACATATTTCAGAAAAAGAAATACAATTCAAAAGGGGCATCTTCTGACAAAACTTGATGACTCAGGAGTAACTTGAATAAATATTTTTGTAAAAGGGTGTGTATAGGACAGTCTCCCTTCACAAGGTGGGGATTAAACCTTTGTAGATGAGAATATCTTGTAATAAGAAGTTATGTACTCACCATAACGTTCCATCTGAGTAGGTAAACTTCATTTGTCAGCAACCTATGGGTCTTCGGATCCACATCAGATCTGAGCCGGCAGTTTCCAACGGCACAGATCAGAGCTCCAAGCTCCTCCCCTACCCATAATCCCCTGCCAATCCCTACCTGACCCCAGATCGAGTTTGCCCACAGCTAGATAAGCATACAAAAAAAATCACCCGCAAAACTAGCTACATACCCTTGCCATAAGGAAGGTAACATCTCGAACATCCGAAGGTCAGGGGGACGAAGGGGGGGTTGGTTGCTGACAAATGAAGTTTACCTACTCAGATGGAATGTTATTGGTGAGTACATAACTTCTTAATCTGAAGTAGTTAACTTCATTTGTGCATCAACCTATGGGACAGAGTCCCCAGCTACCTAAATCTTGGGCGGTCCTCAAGGAAGGATGTTCCGGAGCACTGCAGAGCCAAGAGATGCTCTCCCTCTGGAGACAATATCCAGCTTGTAGTGATTAATGAAGGTATGAGATGAAGCCCATGTTGCTGCTGAGCAGATATCATCCAACAAGAGTCTAGAACGAAAGGCCGCCGAGGTAGAGACAGACCGGGTAGAGTGGGCATGAACTCCTAGAGGTGCGGGCCGACCAGTACTTTCATATGCCAACAGAATACATTGAGAAATCCATCTGGACAGTGTGACTTTGGAAACGGCCTTTCCTAAGTTAAATTTGGCAAAGGAAATGAACAGCTGATCTGACTGCCTATGACCACAGCTGTTCTGTGTAAATAAAAGTGCAGTTGTCTGTGCAGATCCAACAGATGAAACTTATGTTCCCCTTTGTTTTGGTAGTTGGGAAAAAAAACTGGTAGGTTAATGGACTGATTACTATTCGATTTGGATGCAATTTTTGGAAGAAAGGAGGGATTGGTCCTGAGGTAGACTCTGTCTTTGTGGAAGGACAAATAAGGTGGTTTTGCACAAAGGGCTTGAATTTCGGAAACCTTCGAGCTGAGGTGATAGCTACAAGAAAGTCAGTTTTCCATGATAAGAATTTTAGGTCTACTGAAGCTGCAGGTTCAAAGGGAGAGGCTGTAAGTGCCTGCAATACCAAAGTTAAGTCCCAAGGAGGGACTGCTTCCTTTACCGGGGGTCTGAGTAAGAAGGCACCCTTCAGAAAAACCTTGCATAACTTGGAGGAGATAAACGGTCCAAGGTCACTTCCTACGTGATAGTGAGAGATAGCCGCCAACTGAACCTTGACTGTAGAGGAGCTGGCGCCCTGATCGAAGAGTCCTAATAGGAAATCTAACACCGCAGGCAACGGAGCTGTGAAAGGATCTAGATCTCTGTGCTCCGCCCAAATAGAAAAATGTTTCCATTTACTATCATAGACCTTTCTGGTGGATGGCTTATGCGCCGCCACCAGAATAGCTTTGACCTGGGAAGAGATACCGGGAGTCCTAGCTAACCTTGGAACTGGATCAACCAAGCTGTGAGCTTGAGGCTGTCCAGAGTCGGGGTTGGAAGATCCAATGGATGGGTTATGAGATCCGGAATGGGATCCAGAATACAGGGAGGATTCACTAGGTGAGACCAAAGATACGGGAACCAAGCCTGGCGAGGCCAGAATGGGGCAATGAGGATTATCTTGTTCTGCAACTGACTGGCTTTCTGAAGAAACTTCAACATCAGCGGAAGAGGAGGATAAGCATAAAGGAGACCGGGGGGCCAAGCATGCACCAGAGAGTCTTGTGGGGATTCCCCGGGTGGTGGAATTAGAGCATAGTCATCGTTGCATTTTGCATTTGAAGGAGAGGTGAAAAGATCGCAACAAGGTTGACCCCAAGTGGAGAATATCTGCTTCGCTAATTTTGGGTTCAGAGACCACTCAAACGGCGAGAGGATGGTGCGACTCAACTTGTCTGCTAAAATGTTGGACCGTCCCAGAATGTGCGTCGCTATGAGAAAGCGGTTGGTGGAAATCGCCCATTCCCACACTCTCATGGCCTCTCTACAAAGGGGATAAGACCTGGCTCCTCTCTGTTTGTTGATGTACCAGACTACTGCCATGTTGTCCTTCTGGATTGCAATCGTTCCTACAGGAAGAAGGCTCTGTAGTGCTTGCAACGCCAAAAGCACCGCCCTAATCTCTAGGACATTTATATGCAGAGAGGTCTCCGTGCTGTTCCACGTGCCTTGGACTGTCCTGCCCACACAATGCCCCCCCCCAACCGAGGCGAGAGGCATCCATGGTCACCGTGGTTAGGGGAGGGGACACAGAAAAGGGGTGCCCCTTCTGGAGGTCCGGGGATTGGAGCCACCATAAGAGGGCCTCCTTGCAAACCCTGCTGAGGGGAATAGGGTGGTACAGAGGGAATTGCAGAAAAGACCATTGAACTTGGAGAGTCCATTGCAGGACTCTCATGTTCAGATGTGCTATCGGCAATAGGTTAATGGTGGCCGCCATAGAACCCAAAGCCCTCAGGACCAATTCCGCTGGGGGTGCCTGGGGTAGGAGGATGGCCCGCACATGGAGTCTTAAGGTCCGCACTCTGTCTGGAGTTAAGAGGGCTAGACGCCTGTTTGTGTCCAACCTTGCTCCGATGAAATCTATGGTTTGAGTTGGAGAAAGGGAAGATTTCTCTATGTTGATAGTAATCCCCAGCCGGGCTGCTAAGTGAAGAAAGGAGTTTCTGGCTGCACAGAGTAGATGCCTTGTCGGGGCAATCAGCAGCCAGTCGTCTAGGTATGGGAAAACCTGAATGCCCTGCAGTCGCAGGTGGGCCGCTATCACTGACAGAACTTTGGTGAACACCCTGGGGGCTGTGGTGAGACCAAAGGGAAGGGCCCTGAATTGGTAATGGCTGACTCCTAGCTGGAAGCGGAGAAACCTCATGGATCATCTGTCCATCAGAATGTGGTAGTATGCATCCTTGAGGTCTATAGAGCACATCCAGTCGTTCTCCCGCAGGAGGGGGAGAATGGATTGAAGAGTGACCATCCGGAACTTTTCCTTGGTTACTGACAGGTTCAAGAGGGAAAGGTCGAAGATCGGTCTGAAGTCCCCCGTCTTTTTTGGCACCAAGAAGAACATGGAGTAAAAGCCTGATCCGTACTGTTCTGGGGGGACGTGCTGGATGGCTCTTTTTTCTAGCAGCCACTGGATTTCCGCAGCTGCGGCCTCCCTCTGCTCGGGTGGGATGTTGGGGAGGTGTCTGGGATTGCGAGGGAAATGGGAGAAAGGGATCTGGTAACCTCTGGATATAATGCGAAGCACCAGCGGTTGGTCATGATGGACTGCTGCTAGGTGCTTCGAGAAGCACCCCCAACTGCCTCCAGAGTGGAGCAGTCGGGTAACCCTTCAGGGCTGTTGCGTGGGCCGGTCAGAGAACGGTTCTCTGGACGCAAAGTTCCTTGGGCCCCCTCTGCCTTTAGGGCGGCATCCACCCTGTCCTCCTCTGCCGCGGAAGGACTGGGGGTTCGGAGCGAAACGGGGCTGTTGCGACTTCCGGAACCACATCATCTTCTGTCCCTTTTGGTTCTTGGAAAAGGACCTCTGGGGAGCAGAGAAGTGGACTCCGAAGGCAGACAACGTCTTCCCGTCCTTCTCGCTCTGGACCAAGGTATCGCGATCTGTCGAAGGGTGGGCCAAGTATTTTGTCAGGTCTTTTTGGGACTGGCTCCACAGTGTCCGGCTCCTTCCACGCCCTGGTAGTGATAAGATCTAACAGGGGGTCAGCTGGTGGGGACACCCAAGAGGTAGACGGGCCTGTTTCAAATGCCTCCAGGAACACAGATTCGTCCGAGGTAGGCTTTGGGGCAGACCACCCCCCCAATCCTGAGCATCTCCATGATGTCTCCAAATGAGACATCCTCGGGGGGTGATCTTGGGGAACCTTCCCCTTCCTCCAAATCTGTGTCCTCAGCCAAGGACTCAAGGGAGTCCAAGTGCCTCCTCTTGCACTTGCGCTTGTGAGGAATCTCCTCGGGGGATTGTCCGAGGAGACCTCACCAGCGACGTCATGTTCCAATGGAATGACCTGGGACGTCGGAGCAGGTTGTCCCTGGGACTGGCTGATGGAAGTCGGACCCATCTGAGATGTTGTGCAGGGTGGAGCCGTAGCCAAGGCCGGGGATCTGGAATCCCTCGACAGTACCCTCTCCACTACGTCGAATGCCGAAGGAGAGCCACTCTCTCTCAGATCTGAGAGCAGACCCTCCTCGGATCTGACAGGTGGATCGGGGCCGGAGCCGACGTGGTCGGATCCGAAGGTCCAGTATGCTCCGACCTGGGCGGAGCCGAAGGCACACTGAGACCCTCGGATCCGAAGCTCAGCTCTCGGCTCCGAGAGTTCGGATCCGAAGAAAAGGGACCCGACAAAGTCGAGGGCATTGCCGGTGCCTAAGTACCTGATACTGTCGGCACCGACACCCCCCCGGCGCCGACGCTACCCGGCTCCGAAAACTCCGAACCCGGGAAGCGGGTCGGAGAAGGAGCAATTGGGGCAAAAAAGGTGTTGAACTCCCCCCCCCCGGAGGGGGGGGGGCAGGAGCACTCCCATCTGCAGCTGGGCCTGGAGGAATCTTCTCATCATCCGGTCCAAGTCTGCGTCCGTCAGGCTTCAGGTGGATCTGGATGAGGCCACCGAGGCGGGACGGGAGTGTCGCCTCGATGACCTCGATGGGGGCCGGGCCTCCTCCTCCTCCGGTCCCAGTGAAAAAGGAGGAGACCTGAGCAGAGGGGTGGAAGGCTCGGAAGTCCTGGAGGGAGAAGACCGCTTAGCCAGCAGGGCCGATGAAGAGGCCTCGGCCCGCCGCTTGTAGTGCTTCTCCTTCCGCTTCTCTTTCCTGGACTCCCTATCCTCCTGGCCCGAAGTGGGAGGGTGAGTCCCGGCCAGTGGAAGGGAGGCAGGAGTGGCAGTAGCCGCAGCCGCGGCAGGAGCCACCGTGGGACCGGAGGCCTAAGCCGAGTCTGGGGGGCAGCAGTCCCGCCAGAATCAGCTTAGTCCTCCGGTCCTTAAGTGCCCTGGGGTTGAACGCCGCACATATGGAGCAACCTGACGACAAGTGTCCAACCCCAAGGCACAACACGCACCAAGTGTGGCCATCCGCCGGGGAAAGCTTATGGCCACACTCGGTACACTTGGAAAAAACAGCTTTTGGGGCCTCCGACATACTGAAAGGGAAAACACACATGCTAGGCCCCAACACACTTCCTAACGCACTAATGAGGGTGGGGAAGGAAAACTATGAAGAAGATTAACAGGTAAAGTGAATGGGACCTGTACACAACACACGCACACTAAATTTACACAAAAAAAAGAGAGAAAAAAAAAAGGATAAAATTTTCTCACAAAAAGACGCTAAGCTTGGAACTCAGTGATCGAGCTGCTGGATGAAACCGCGGCAAACTAGATCTGAGGTCAGGTAGGGTTGGCAGGGGATTATGGGTAGGGGGGAGGAGCTTGGCACTCAGATCTATGCTGTTGGAAACTGCCGGCTCGGATCCAATATGGATCCGAAGACCCATAGGTTGATGCACAAATGAAGTTAACTACTTCAGATCAAACATTTTCCATTTCTTCTAGATGGTAGCTGAACACACATCATACAAGTAAGGAAATATGCAGGCTGTCTCTGCCCTAAGCAGTCTTCATCTGGTGTCAAAACATGTCAATGTTTGGTAACATGGCCTGAAATTCCATTACAGAGAACTGTCTGAAAGTTTCTAAGAATGTATTCCAAATGACAAAGCAAAATAAATTTGCTATATTAAGTATCATGCCAATTTTGAAAAACAGTTTGTCAGAGGAAATTATTAGCAAGTAAAAGAGTCATTCAGTCTACATCAGGGGTCTAAAACTAAGGTGACCATGATGACTGCATAAGGACTGGCACACTCAACTGAGGGTTACAATTTCCAAAATTAAAAGAAACACAGAAAATAAAACTTCCCTCACCCAGAATTATAGTGGTTTGAGGGCTGCTTCTGGCTTAATGGGCATGCATGTGAGATCCCTGATTTATATACTGCAGCTGCAGTTATGTTCTCTGACAACAGCCTACTATGCTTCAAACAGTATGCAAGTTTTAAGAACATGACAGAAAGCTCTGAAATGTATATGAAATTAGTCCATGCTTACCCTGAAGCTAGTAAGTCACTGACTGGATTCCAGGCACAAATGAAAACTTCAGATTCATGACCCCGTAGGACTGTAGCCTTGCTGGAAGGAATCTCAACTTCTCCATCGATTTCCATGGCCACTGAATGATTAGCTGCACAGTTAATTAACACAGTTACAGATGCAGTACTTGTAAGTATTTCAACCCTTTTTGAAACTATTACTAATTAAATTACATAAGCAGTGACAGGGCAGCTATACAATTAATATGAACAGATGTGCCAAATGCTTGAAAGTGGTCTTTTAACTAATGCTTAAAAGTGCCATACAATAATAAAGTAACATTTTTCACCTAAACAATGAAGGCACATATACTTAAATGAAAGGCTGAAAAATCTAAACCAAGTTTTTCTCCAGTATAAGTTTCAGTTGTTTAGGAGTTACTGGGCATTGACATGCTGTTTTACAGGACTAAAAAAAGGAGCAGATACCTGGTGAATAATATGCATTAACTTTCACTGGAGGCATTTCTTGTCTGTTCCTCTCATAGCAAAGTACAGTAAAAAAAAACAAAAAAAAAACAAAAAAACAAAACCTGAAGACCAAGATAACGGCCCATCCAGAATTCACTAAAATAAACTGAAATATTTGAATTAAACCTCTTGACTGAAAATTTACCACAACACAAAACAGCGTGTTTACATGTAATTTTCCAAAGAAGAAGAAGAATAAACTGACCACCAGGGCTGTAGTTCAAACGTTTAATAAAACCTTGGCAAGCACTTTCATTTATAACACACTTCTTCAGACTATAAAACTCTACAAATAAACAGCTTAAATAGTTTAGACAAAAGAAGGTTTAGCACCTACTATGTTCCTTATTTTCTCATCTGTCATTAAAACTGGCCAATTACGTTTCACTATCTCACATACTACAGAGACATCATTTAGCTAATAATCAAATTACCAAGTGACAAAATCAATAAAAATATCACCATGGCAACCTTAACAGCTTAATGAACCAATCTACGGTTCTTCAGCTAGAGCTCAAGTGGAACATTATAATTAATCCCAAAGCCCCTGTCTACTTGCAAAGTCACTATCCATTTCAGCTCCTTATTCTCAATTTTATCAGTCATACTGCCCCCTCTAGCATTTTCATAAACCGAACGTAATACCATAAACACAAAAGAATGTCCCATAAACTGTTTTGTGTGTTTATTCAAGGCATTCGTCCTAACATCTCTCCTTATATGTGTTCAAGTATCCTAAGTCTACGTCCCGTCATTCCAACATAGAAACAGGAGCATTTCTGACAAGTGGCTATATAAATTAAGCTGTGACTCTTACAATCTGCATAAAAATTAGTATGATACTTAATATCTGTAGTGGGGTGAACAAAAAAGTCTTTACCTGAAATAAATGCACATGCTTTGCATGATCTACATGGATGGCTCCCAGTTCTATCCGACTGTTGGGCTATCTTATTACTATTATAACCAAGTTTCTGCTTCAAAGATGGGTCATTTTTGAAGACAAAAGAAGGTTTAGCACCTATGTTCCTTATTTTCTCATCTGTCATTAAAACCGGCCAATTACGTTTCACTATCTCACATACTATAGAGACATCATTTAAATAGGTTAAATTAATTCTAAATTTAGATTCAGTTGGATTAACATGTCTACCATTGGTAAGTAGGCCCCTAAAAAAATGTGGTCTACCCATGTTCTCCCTCAAATCTCTCACCTGTGTCAACATACTATCTCCTGCTTAGCATAACCTCTATCCAGAATATCGTTGGCTAACACCTGAAAAGCTTTTTCTATTTCATTTGTGCCCATATACAGTCTTGCCACTCATAAAAATTGATCCTTAATACAATTCTTATAAACATATGGGGGATGCATGCTGGCCTGATGCAGTTTATTGGTGTTCCTGCATGACTTCTTAAACATTTCAGTGTTAAAGTTGCCATATTGATCTTTACAAATACTAACATCTACAAAGTCAGTTTTACTATCTAAACAATTAGCTGTAAACTTCAAAAAATCTGTACTACTGTTAATATAATCTAGGAAACCATTCAAATATTCTAATTTACCATTCCATAAAAGAAACACGTCATCAACAAATATTTTATAATAAACAATGTTCTTACAATACATAACATTCATAAAAACATGTTAATTCTCCCATGTAGATCATGCAAAGCTTGTGCATTTATTTCAGGTAAAGACTTTTTTGTTCACTCCACTACAGGTATTAAGTATCATACTATTTTTTATACAAATTGTAAAAGTCACAATTTAATTTATGTAGCCACCTGTCAACATCCTGTTTCTATGCTGGAATGATGGGGTGTACACTTAAGGATAGGATACTTGAACATTTACGTGATATAAGGAGAGATGTTAGTACGAATGCCTTGAATCAACATATAAAACAGTTTATGGGACATTCTTTTGTGATTATGGTATTATGTTCGTTTATGAGAATGTTAGAGGGGGCAGTATGACTGATAGAATTGAGAATGAGGAGCTGAAATGTATAGTGACTTTGCAGGCAGATAGGGGCTTTGGGATTAATGACAATGTTCCACTTAAGCCCTAGCTGAAGAACCGTAGATTGGTTCATTAAGCTTTTAAGGTTGCCATGGTGATATTTTTATTGATTGTCAATTGGTAATTTGATTATTAGCTAAATTATTTAAAGCTGGTTGCTTTTAGAGTTTTATGGTCTAAAGAAATGTGCTATACACAAAAGCGCTTACCAAGGTTTTATCAAACATTTAACTACAGCCCCAGTGGTCAGTTTTTTTATTCTTCTTTGGATATTTACATTTTGTTGTGGAGTAGTCTGACTGGTTACTGTGGTGCATATCCTTCAGACATGTTTACATGTAATTTTGCCGTACAATAATCCCTGTTGTAATCCATCTATAACTGATCTCCACACAACCTTATTAATATACAACACCCCTTCTAGCAGTCTCACTCTGAGGTTGCACAACGTTGGTGTAAAAGAAAGTACACCGGTGCTGATACAAAATCAAATATTTCTGCATTCTTCCAAAGTTGCAACCCTGGTGTAAGAATATATTAGTACTCAGGGTGGAGACAGGGGGACTTATTTCTGTGCCAGACCATTTTAGGCAACAATTTTCTGTCATTTACTTTCAGTAAAATGGCATTCAACTGGTGGATCTGATAAGGACCTGCTTAGCTGGTTCACCATGGAATTTTCTGGTGCTTGTATATAATTTGTCTTCTGTGTCAGTTTGAAATATCATACCCTCTCAACCTCTTTAGACAAAAAAATCTGGACAAAATCAAAAATAATGGGGACACATTTTAAATATTGCTCTTATAAACTTAAAAGTTGCTAGAATAAAATGTATTTGTTTTACCATGTATTTTCTGAAGGATATGAAGTCTGAAACTCAAATGACTGTCATTTAGTGAATTCAATTCCTCACTGATTTGCTACAAGAATCCAGAAAACCACAAATTTTATGAACAGACCAAAAATATGAAGCAAAAATCTAGACAGTTGAGAGGTATAGTTTGATTTCCAAGACCTTTTCCCAAGTCTGCATTTCTAACCTGCAATTGCTAGAAGAACATAGCCCCCTTGTTTGTTCACATAACACATGACTATGGTGTCTGTCTGTTATGACAATTCACAGTCCCAGGTTTCCAGAATGTCCAGAAAGCTTTGACAGCTTACATGATATTCATCATCTCTTATGTTTATGTGCAGTTTCTCCTCACTGACATTCTGGATGCCCTACACTTTCAGGTCTGATGTGTGCTTACCTCATGTCCAAAGCATCCATCAATAAGGTTTAAACGGCCTAACCTGGGTCTTCCACACATGTTTATTAATTGACTAAGTGAGTAAGTAAACTGGTCTGAGGACCCTTTTCAGCCATGAAATGGAACAAGCATGCAAAAATAATGCAGTATGCAAATAACACAACAGTAGTACCATACAAAAGAACAGCAGATAGTGTTAAGTCAAAGTGATAAAATGCAGAAATTATACAATATGCCTGAATAAATAAATAACAAGACCAAGAAATACTTATTGCCTACAAGAGGTCCCACTCAATCTAGCTTAAACTTTAGTTTTGAACACCTTTATTAAATTGTCACTTAAGACACAGGCAAACATAAATTTATATTAAAGAAAATAAACTATATTAACATATTCCCAAGTTGCAGACATTACATATCACATTTACTCTTTTGTGTTGCAGACATTACATATCACATTTATTCTTTTGTGTAATTATCAACAATCTAGCATAACAAATTGTTCATTTCCTGCCTTCCCTTAAACCTCACTCCTCCTCCAAAACATTATTCCACATAAATTGTTCCCACAATTCCCATTTTAATATAGAATTTGCTGCTATCATTTTCTAAAGATCCCACTTACAGTTCTTTTATCACCGTTACAATACAGTTAGTTTAGACTTTACTTTCCATTTCTAGTACTGCTTTTTAGCAGTTACCAGAATTAAACTTAACAAGGCCTATGTGTAGACAATTCAGATCCTGTAACCCAGCTCAAAAAATAATTTCCTTAGTTATACCCATTTGCTCACCCAATATTTTGGATGGAGTACTCTGTAGGGAATTATTAAAGTCTGACAGTTCATTACACTCACAAAACATATCTTCCCAGTTACTTTTTTCTTCCCTGTCACACCTCTAACATTTGGCATCTACCTGAAGAAAATGTCATTAGAGTATGCTTGGTGTATAAAAATACCTATGGAAAGGCTTACCAAGAGAAATCCTAAATGCTTTAGACATTCTTGCATATCTGGGAGCCATACATATTTCCTCCCATTGTTTTCTTGTGGATTGCTTATCCAATCTCTCGTCCCAATTTTCTTCTAACTTTCTCTGATTGATTCCAATAGTCATAATGCAACATTTTATATGCCATACTAATTATCCCTTTTTTAACAGCAGCTTCTATTACAGATTCAACTAAAAATTCTAATAGAGCAGGTCTTTCACTTAGGATTCCCCATCCCTTTCTCTTTGCCTATAATCTGATATCAATTTCTAACAGGGAAGTTGGTCTCCAGCCTGCAGTCCAAATGCCTTCTTGGCCTCTTCCCATTCTATAACCTTTCCCTTCCTAGCTATTTGCTCCCAATATACTTGCACCTTTGCCATTTTCCAGTAAATTTCAGCCCCCCCCCCTTGCATATTCCCTGTAACCCTAATTGCAGTCATCACTATCAGCAAAATCTCCTTTCTCCATTCCTGTTATGGCTTAGTTCTTAGATTACTTTCTGCTACCTTATGAATAGAATATTCTGCATGGCTGTTATTCTCCTTAAGGATCTGCAACCACAATCCCAATCTCTCATTTCTTGAACTTCTCCCTGTTTCATCAACATCATCCCTTTCTACTTTGAATTATAGCTTTCTGCTTGTGTTATAAATATGAGCCTTAACTGTGCAGTCCTAAAATATCCCTTCAAATCAGGTAATCCTAAACCACCTTGTTCTATTGGAAGGATCAGCTTAACTCATTTGACTTTTGCCCGTTCCCCCTCGCAGATAAAATCCTTCAAAACTCTTATTAATTATGGGCCACAACTTCTCCTCTGGTTGACAAAAAATATGCCTGACCTGTATATAAAACGAAAGGGACTAAAAATATTTTCACTCCTTGTACCTTGCAAGCCATATTCAAAAACAAAAGGTCCAATTTTCTCAGTTTAGTCTCTTCCAACAAATCCTTAGATGCCATAACATAATCTTTTTCAATTTACACTTCTAAATACTTAATTTTAGGGTAACACTGAACCAATTCAAGTGTGTGTGTGTGTGTGTGTGTGTGTGGGGGGGGGGGGGTACATATTTTACAGGTATAGCCTTTGTTTTTATCTTTGGTAGTTTTATACCCCAAAAAGACCTGAAGCGGTCTCAAAATGTTTCAAAACACTGAGATGTTATTTTCTGGTTTTATTAAGTACAAAACAATACTACCTAAAAAAGTCCTCACTTTTCTTGGTTATCATACAAATTATATTGCTGAATTTCTGAGTCCCTCATTTTCTTTTTAGATTCATAGATTCATAGATTAGATTCATAGATTAGTACTAGGCTAACTGCCCTTGCAAGCCATTTTAAGCCTAGCCAATTATCCCTTTTGAGACTCAAACCCTGCACCTTGTGTTTGTAAGGCAAACACCTTATTCATTAGGCCACCCTCCCAATGGATCTAAATATAATGCAAATAACAAAGGGGAAAGAGGGCACCCTCTGCCTGGTTCCTCTGTAAAGTAACAAATCATCAGATAGGAGCACTCCCACTTTAATTGCTTGCCTCCAAGCTGTCAAATCTCCTCCCAATTACCCTTATTATTTTTATCAGGGAATGCAAATTCTTCCATTGCCTTAATCATAAAATCATCAGATTACTCTTTTAAATGCTTTCTTTGCCTCAAGACCCATCAGTGGTATTTTCTTACATTCTACTTCCCTCTGTCTCATCATTGTTCCATTAATGTTGTCAAATGTTTGCCTCCCCTCCACAAAACCAGACTGATCCACATCTATCAATTTTGGCAACACCTTTGCCATTTTTTTAGCTATTATGGACATAAAAACGTTATGATCATGGTTTAAAATTGAAATGGGACTATATGAAGCTGGGTCTGATGGGTCTTTATCATCTCCAGGTATTACAGCCACCACACCTTTATTACATGCCACCATTTTTATCTCATCTCCTCCTATCATAACTGTTAATTCTGGATCTTCATCTACCTCTAACCTTAGCATACTTAAGTGTTCCATATATATTTCTATTTGTTTCTATCTCAATTTCAACATTTATTTGCTTTACAGAAATTTTCGTAACATTTCTGAAACATCTGTAATACCTCTATGGGACATCTGGTTATTTTTCTTGTTATAGGCTTCCTAAGTTTGGTAACAACCCTTTCTACTTTCTGTTGCCCAAGTTGTGCTAAAAGTTTGTGTGCTCTGCAGTTATCAAGAAACAGCAAAACACCAATCTTTCTAAACTCATGCATATTATTCAGATACCTCCTTGTTTTCTCTAGCACTCGGCAGTTGCTCCACTTCTTATTCTGTGAGATTTCCCTTATCCTGCAATACAATAATAACCTTCGTGGGTCCCTTTAAAAAAACTCCTGTTATTCTTAACTGTAGCTTTTTCTTTTATTTCTACCCTATTTTTAAACTCCACTTTCAATTTATCCCACTCACTAGCTATAGGTTCATAGGTTCGTACTAGGCTATCTGCCCTAGGGCATTTATAAGCCTAGCCAGAGTGTATGTGGCTTACACCACCCCTTAGGATGAGAATACTACGCCCTTTTAGGGTTTAGTTTACTATGTCTCTGTCTAGTAGTGACAAAGAGATGACCCCCGGGGTAAACCTACGATCTCCCATCCACTCGTTGAGATTTCTCTTGAAAAGAGTCAGTGAGGGGCTCTGCCTAACATGGACTGGGATTCTGTTCCAGAGTGTAGGGAGCCTCTGGGTTATGAATCTGTCCCTCCAGCACATTCTATTTATTTCTGTGTTGAGGTTTAAGTCACTTGTTCTCGTGGCTCTGATGGATTTGGATTTTCTGAGGTGGAGCATGTCCATTAATTCAGGACTGGACATGGCCTTGTACGTCAGGCACAGATCACATCTGAGTAGGCGGTATGCGACTGAATAGAGCTGGAGTTTTTTCAGTCGGGCAGCATATGACATATGTTTAAGACCCTTTATCCTCTTGGTGAAGAACTTTTGGGGTCTTTCCAACTGCTGCAGGTGTCGGGTGAGATACATCCCAAATGAGGCATTGTACTCAATCATTGGCCTGATAAGAGAAGAGTACAGGGGCACAATGACCTCTCTTGATCTAGATGTGAAACCCTTCATGATAAGGTGGGCAATATAGAAGGTCTTCCTAACCACTTTGGCAATATGAGTGTCAAATGAGAGGTTACTGTCAACCTGGGTCCCTAGGTCCCTGATTACCTCTTCCGTACTTAATGGATTACCGCCTATGTGGTAATTTGTCGGTACCTTGTTTTTCCCAAAGGGTATGACTATACATTTTTGGCGTTTAGCTTAAGGCCATGGCTCTGGCACCAATTATCCGTTTCTATGAGGCCTCTCTGAAGGATGTTTGTGTCTGCTGGAGTATCAATTATGGCCCAGTTTGCAGTCATCTGCGAACTTTGTCAGCCACAATCCTCCTATGTTTGCCTGTACCTCGGAAAAATAAATGCCGAACAAGAGGGGTCCCAGGACTGAGCCCTGTGGGACACCGCTTGTGACTGGCTTAGAGTCTGACATAGCCCCAGCAACTCTGACCCTGTGGGTTCTGTCCTTGAGCCAGTTTGCAACCCATCTTGTGACATATGGGTTTACATTTAAGCTGGTGAGTTTGTCTATGATGCCCGAGTGGGGTATTGTGTCAAAGGCTTTTGCAAGGTCAAGGTAGGCTGTGTGAACTGCCTTACCCTCATCAATGGCCTTAGTGACTGTTTCAAAAAAGTCGACCAAGTTCAGAAGGCAGGATCTGCCCTTGACAAAGCCAAATTGGGTAGGATCCAATGTCTGTAGGTCCCCAATGTCTTTGTTTATGAGTTCCATAATGATCCTCTCCATAGCTTTGCAGACCAGGCTCGTCAGGCTTATGGGGCGGTAATTTCCAGGGTCCGTAGAAGCACCGCCTTTGTGAAGTGGGACCACTGTTGCCGTATGCCACTCTTTGGGTACGTATCCTGTGGTAAGGCTAAGATTAAACAGCAGCCTTATGTGTGGGTTTAGTTCCTCTTGGAGTTCATGTAGCACACAGCCGGGGACACCATCCGGTCCCATTGATGCTGTGTTTTTAGCTTTAGAGAGGGCTCTCACCTGGGCATCTGAGATGTTAGGGAGGCTACATTCTGGTGGGATAGTTATTTCTCCTTTTGGGGGGGGGGAGAAATTTGCACTGAACCTGTCTGCCAGAATGTTGGCAATGTCAGTGGGTTCAGTGTATTTTGTGTCATTTTGGACTAACTCTGAGCATATCTGGGAGTTTCCACCCAGGTTTCTAACATAGCTAAAGAAGGCCTTGTGATTGTCTTTTGTGTCATTTGCGATTTTTCTCTCAAAGTTGGCCTTGGATGATTTTATGAGTGATCGTAGTTTTTTGCTAGTACTGATCAGAGATGCCTTTCCTTTTAGGGATTTTGCTCTGTCATGTAGTAGCTTCCTCCTTCTGTTGTAAAGTTTGTTTATGGCTGGGGTTCACCAGACTGGTCGCCTGCCTTTGGGGGAATGGGTCTTGGTTTTATTTGGGATTGCATGATCCATGCATTCTTGAAGGTGCCCATAGAAGGCATTTGCAAGGGATTCAGCAGTGTGGGTTGTGGTTTCCACTGGCCCAGGGGCCTTGAAAGATACCACTTCAGTCTTAAGAAGTGTGAAGTTTGCTTTTGAGAAGTTCTTCACTGTGGTCTTTTGTGCAGGGGGTGGGGGCGGGATGTGGATTTCCAGTGAGATTAATTTATGGTCTGATCTTACCAAAGAGGGATGTACTTCGGTGTGGAGCATTTTGTCCCCATGTTTGTGATGATCAGGTCTAGTATATTGTCTCCTCTTGTGGGAATGGTGACTAGTTGTTCCATTGCATTTGAGTTTATGAATTCTAAGAACCTTTGGGCTAGAGTGTTGGGGCTTGAGTAATGTTCCCAGTCTATGTCTGGGTAGTTGAAGTCTCCCAAAATGATGGTATTTGGAGAGACATTCATACTCTCCAGTGTCTTCAGGAAGGCTGTGTGGGGTTCCTGAGTTTGAGAGGGTGGTCTGTAGCATGCTACAAACTGTAAGGCAGTTTTGCCTATGGTTAGTTGCACCTGGATAGTCTCCGATGCTTCGTGCGTTGCCACTAACCTGGAGGTGTGGGTATCTTTGATGAAAATGGATACTCCCCCTCCTTTTGTGGTTCTGTCCATGTTTTGGGGCCGGAAAGCATGATATGAGGTAAAACCTGATAGTGCTGGGGTGCTCTCAGGAGCCTTGAACCAGGTTTCAGTCACTGCACAGACATCGATGTTCTCCATACTGAGAAGGGCTTTGAGGGCGTGCATCTTGAGGTTTAGACTTCTGGCATTGAGCAGCATTACCCTTAGTTTTTTTCCACTTGTGTTTTCTAGGGAGGTAGGTTTGTCATTTGAGCCTTGCCTAAAAAGGCACTATGGGGGTGGCAAGAGCCTTGGCCAATATCCGTAAGCCCAGGGGTGACAGGTGCAAACCATCCCTTGCGAAGCAGTGTGGCTTGTCAAGCATGTCATCCCAAGCAGACAGACACTGGATCCCCTTAGAATGACACCAGTAATTAAGCCAATTGTTAAAACTGATCATTTTGTCTTTGTACTGTGGCATCATTCTTGGTGAGGGTAAGATGCTGCTCAGGGTCAGGGTCATACCGGTCTGGGCTACATAATCAGAGAGCTCCTCTATATCTCTTTTCATGTAGTCCAGGGAGGTACGTCTCAGGTCGTTTACACCTGCATGTACAATGACTGAGTCATATTTGTACTTGCTGTGGAGTGACCTGAGTGCTTGTGTTATGTGGCGGATTCTAGCTCCCGACAGGCAGCTTACTGTGACCCTCTCCTTGTTCAGTCTGGTGAGCGGGACGTCAGTGTGCCTGACTATGGAGTCACCTATTACAAGTGTGTCTGGCATGTTGTTTGGCCTTAAGGGCTGTGACTGTTTAGCACACTGACTTTGTGAACTATGTGTTGCATTTGCTATGTCTTGAGGTGGTGGTTGCTTGGGTGTCTGCTTTGGAGGCCTCTGTTGTTTTGGTAGATTTTAATCAGCGCCTCAGTATGTTTTGTGTGTTTATGTGTTTGGTTTGCAGTTGTGATAGTTCTATGTGAGACTGGATTTGTGGTGTGCGTGGTTACCTTCTCCTCCTGACTGGTCTTGCCAGTACTGAATTGAGAGAGCTCAGCCTCCAGTTTGGCTATATAGTTGCATCTCTCGCATATATTTGTATTTGTTGGGAGGAGGAGAGGGTTGTCTGTGTACATGAGGCATTTGTAACATTGCCTCAAGATTCCCAGATTCACCAGCTGAACAGGAGAGGATGCTAGCAACTGACCCTTCGACATGCTAGAAATAGTGAAAAAGATTGCTGTGTAACTGAGTCAGAAAGGACCTATAGGGAAATGGATCTATCTTACTACGTCGACAAGTCAAAACGCCGACAACAAAATCACCGACACCACATAACCGACATTTCACAAACACGAAACCTCACATGCCCGACACACCATAATCCCGACAAGCAACAAACAAAACAAATCCCCGGTCCAAAAAGCACACACACAACACAAGCACACCAAAATCCTTACAAACCAACACTAAACCTCACATACACAACTACCTACAACCTTAACCCAAACCCTAACCCTAAGGTCCGCCACTATCGCGACACTCACCTAACCCGCCCCTAACCCTAACTCACTTAACCGCTAACCCACAAACTATCACAGTCGCACACTTACCTAGCCCGCCTCTAACCCTAACTCACTTAACCCGCCCTAACCCACAAACTATCACAGTCGCACACTTACCTAGCCAGCCTCTAACCCTAACTCACTTAACCCCCTAACCCACAAACTATCACAGTCGCACACTTACCTAGCCCGCGCACTAACCCTAACTCACTTAACCCGCCCCTAACCCACAAACTATCACAGTCGCACACTTACCTTACTCGCACCCTAACGTCCGTCACTACCGCATACATACACAGCCTTTTCCCATGTCGATGTTCTCAGCGTCGGGGTTTTGATCCGTCGGTCTTCTCCGTTTTCGATCTTCTGGCGTCGGTGTTCTCGCTGTCGGCGTTCTGACTTGTCGACGTAGTAAGATAGACCCAGGGAAATGGGTACTCAACAGAATTTAGGTGAATGAAGTACTTTTCGTTTGTTTAAGAGTGCTTTACCTGTATACAAAATGCTTTAGGAGCAAGTGCTGAGCTTTTCAGACAGAGTATAGGCTGTTTAGATTGCAAGTAGAACAGTTCTAAGGGAAAAATTGAAGAGCAGACTTGGCGGAGCCAGAAAAAGTTTAACCGGCGCTACCGCGCAAAGCCATGCAAAGGCGGATTTTAAGCAGTGAACTACAAAAGAGCTAGGAATGGTCCCAAACAACCAATTACTAACAGCTTCTTGTGCTGAGGTCACTTCCCCCAAGGATAGGTAGGCTGCTCAAGGCTCCCCACTCCCACTGGTGAGCAAAGAAACTTCCTTTTATCCAAGTAAGGTAATGGACAACACAGGAACTACACCACAGCCCAGAATACAGCAATGCCTGTATACTGGTCTAAACTAGTCGAAAAAGGCGGGAAAACAAGGATTTATTTTTTGTTTTTTTTTGCAGAATTACACAGAAAATGCAGTGACAGTGATAAATTAGTTACACAGGCTAGCACACTTTAGTGGGCAGCCTCCACAGTTCAATTAAACAAACAAACAAGCAAACTTTCGACTAAATTCGACTAAATGTAACTTTAAGTGCAATTTTTAAAATAAATGCAGTAATCAGTAAAAAAACAGTTCAGGCTAGTTTAAAGTAAGCAGCAGAAGCTATTTTCAGTGAAAAAAAGCAAAGATACTTAAATCCAGAAAGTAGTCGCTTTTTCGAGTTCCTTGCTGCTAGGACCACTCTGTAAACCCATGTGGAGCTTGTCTGAGCAGTATAGCCAGAAAAAAACACCCAGAGGCGGATTTTAAGCAGTGAACTACAAAAGAGCTAGGAATGGTCCCAAACAACCAATTACTAACAGCTTCTTGTGCTGAGGTCACTTCCCCCAAGGATAGGTAGGCTGCTCAAGGCTGTCAGCAAAGAAACTTCCTTTTATCCAAGTAAGGTAATGGACAACACAGGAACTACACCACAGCCCAGAATACAGCAATGCCTGTATACTGGTCTAAACTAGTCGAAAAAGGCGGGAAAACAAGGATTATTTTTTTGTTTTTTTGTTTTTTTTGCAGCAATACACAGAAAATGCAGAGACAGTGATAAATTAGTTACACAGGCTAGCACACTTTAGCGTCTAAAGACATTTCTATATTCCCTAACAACTCTCAAATAATTTCCATTACCCATTCCTTAAATTCCTCTCTTTCACAGAGATGAGGAAGTGCTATTGTCTCATTTTTACTTAACTACCTTGCATTTTATTTTAGTTATTATTGGTGCATTACCTGAAATAGTTATTAGATTGTGTTGAAGCTTTCAATTAGATGAACATGTTCCAGTGAAATATAATTTTTGTCTAGTGTAGGCCACTCATTGTACCTTGGGGAAATGTACGCATTCATATTCAAATAAATATATAGAATATCTAGATGTCTTTATAGAAAGAGTGTTGTATAATTACATTAATACTGGTGTGTATAGGAAAACTTGCCAAAAGAACACCTTACTGCATAGACGAAGCATGCATCCCCCTTACATATTTAGGAATATTATAAGGGGACAGGGCATGAGGATTTCACGCCTGAATGCGACCGAGACAGGTTACAAACATGAATTGGCTGATTTTAAGAAAAGGTTAATAGACAGGGGCTACACCACTGTAGAAATTGGGAGAAATCTATCTGATTTGGATAGCGTAAGAGCAGATAGAGCTGCCTCTTATTTTTCTGATAAAGCAACATCTAATAATATAATAAGACCAAAATCTCAAGATATCAGAATACCCATGTATTACACCATTGAGAATGGAGTTATTTATGACATCATTAATAACCATTGGAAATTTCTTACATCCAATGATGAAATCAGAAGCATAGTAGGTGAGAGACCTAAGTTCAGATATAAGAATAAATTAAACCTTAAAAGGATATTATGTCAGAATATACATAGGTCTACTAACAATAGTATAATAGGAACTATTCCATGTGGCCAATGTAACTACTGTAATTACATTAATACAAATGGATGCTTTATACATCCAGATCCTGGTAAATATCACAGATTTAAAGTACGAGCTAGTTGTGATACAGCAAATATAGTTTATTTAGCTGAATGTAGAATATGTGCATCATTCTACATTGGGAAAACCAATAGAATGTTTCGCACTAGGATTAGGGAGCACTTATATGCCATCACGATACAATATGTTAAAAATGCTTTAGCAAAACATGTCATGACATCGGGGGAACACCATACTTTCACATTCATGGCTATAGATAATATTCTCCCCACTATTAGGCAAGGTGATATTAGAAATGGAACGGAAAAGAAGGAAGTTGCCTGGATACTTAAATTTCGAGCTGATAGAGGCAAGGGATTAAATTTAAGAACTTCGATTAAACCAGTTTTAAAAGCTAGAAGATAGGTATATGAGATGTATACTCTTATGGATTTATGCTAGCATATTTTATTTGTGCACTGAATATTAATTCATATTTTATGTTGAAAATCAATACAGTTTTAATTAGCTAAGACTATTTTTAGATATCATTATTAATATTTTTGAATGGATTTTTTATGTTTTTCATGTACCTACTTTCTATTAATAATGTAGACACTTTATTCAGGTATGTCTAGGTTTCAACACAGTTATTGTTGTATATTTATATTATTTAGATGAACCCTATTCATATACTGAGATGGTCTCTATATATATTTGGATATATTCTACGCATTTTAATGCTACAAGCAGATTGTGAGATACATACATATATATATATATATATATATATATATATATATATATATATAAAATGAATTTTAGGAGGTCGCATTTTTATTTAGATGAGACATGTTTTGCTTATTTAGTGTTTTTTATGCTTTAATACTGTTTATACCTTTAATTCCAAACAAGAGTGTGATGCCATAATTATTCAAAGATTATTTAAGAATCAATTAGCAACAGGGTGTGTTATGGTCTGAAGAAGCATTTGTGAAAGCGCTCACCATCTGTGTACACCAATAAAGTCGTGTTGTTTTTAGTACGAAGTTATACGTTTTTTTATAATACGCTATATGTGAGTGCATGGTTGCCTCTGCCTATACTGTGTTATTTAATTTATTTATTTATTCATTTATTCTTTGTTGACCTGGTTTAATCCATCTACACTAGTAGCATCTTTTCAGGGGATACAGAGGTAGTATTTAAACTACTAAGGAGAATTTGGCTAGGACATCAAGGAGCTTTCCTTACTTTTGGTAGTCGGGGAAGGATTTGTGTGTTACACATCCTGACTTTCTGTTTCCTGTCCAGGCGCAGAGGCAGCCAGGAGGAACATGAAGAAAATATGGCTGATTCAGCTTTGGCTGAAAATGAAGTGAAGGTTGATGAAAATGTAGTTGAAATGGTAGAATCGCTACCAGAAGTTTTTTCTGATGCTGTGGGTGCAGAAAAATACAGTGATATTGGAAGAAAAAACAAAAGGAGAGGCAAACCAGACAAATCCACAGCAACTGGTTTAATAAAATAATAATATAATAAGGTTAGCGCTTTCATCCACTTATAATAAGTAAACATCAGACAAATGATTTAAGGAAATTACATCACTTAAATAACAAAAAGAATATGACATCACATCCTGGTCCATTAAGTTTTATTAAACCAGTTGCTGTGGATTTGTCGGATTTGCCTTTCCTTTTGTTTTTTCTACAGTTCGTGTTAGTGCTACTTGTAGTTTACTCATATTGGAAGAAAAGAAGACTGTAGCTGTAACATTGAAGGATTCAGAGGAGATTGTTTGAAGGACAGAGTTACCTCTGAGAAATGCAGAATCACAACCCTCCAACTGGGAGGGTTGCGGGATGATTATTTAGAAGAAATGGTAAACCAAAGTGAACCAGAACATGGAGCAGCAATTTCACGGATTGACATCATGGAGAAAATAGAAGAAGAAAAAGAAGAAGAGACTGTGCCAGAAAAGTTTGAGAGGCAAAAACCTATGCACAAATTGTGGGAGAAGGAACAAAGAAGAAATAAAAGAAACAAAAAAGAAGTATACAGTATGTGTGAGCTGTAAAAAAGAAGAAAGTTTGGACAGGTATAAGGTTTGTGACTCTGTCATAGCACCTCTGGATGTCAAAGCAAAAGAGGTAAGAGCATTCATTTTAATTAATAGAGAGACTTTTTGTGACTAGATATTTGAGACTGGGCAGGCCATGTAAAATTTTCTGGGTGCATATGAACAAAAGAAAAATATTCATCCATGGTCAGAATATGTCATGCAAGCTTTTTACAGACAAAAAAAAAATAATGATCCAGTTTAGAACTGAAATTGAAGCAAAAGAACCGAAAGAACATTTGTTAACTATATGTAAAGAAGTAATGGACACTAGAAAAATATATGATGAAAGAGGACTATGGATTGGGGGATGGGAACATGGAGTTGTTATTGTTTGTCTTTTGGCTTTTCCTGGTTAGGGTCCAGTCTGCTAATGACTGGCAGTAGATTTTTACGAAACACCGAGGCGCCAGCTCGACGCCCAACCATCAACGAAGGCACGCCCATTTACGCATGCATGTCTTTCGAACGCTACCCAACCGCAAGGAAGACATGCAGACTCCACACAGAAGGCACTCCCAAGCCAAGCTGAGAATCGAACAAGGAGTAATACTGAAAATGGAAAATGCTAATGTTATGCACGTACCTAGTATTATTGATGTTCATGGTAATAGGGGTTTTGTGAAATACAGGGGTCAACCAAAAAAGTACAGTTTTGTACCTACCATAAATGTAGATGTTCGAAGATCCACATTGCTGCAGTCCTTACACTAGGGTAGTCCGCTGTCCTCGGTCGGCCCGAATATCAAAGTATAAGGCTGACGTCGGTCAAGGCGCATTTGACTGACATCAGGACGTCAGGGTACAAATGCGCATGACCGACGTCATATCCTCAGTCTTTTCTTGCCCCAGATGTCAGAAGACCCTACAAATAAAGGTCAAAACCAAAAGACAGCAAACAACCAACCAACCACCCTTGCACTAATTATATGTACAATATATACAATATACACAATATGTACAACCCAACCCACACAACCACCTCTAACTACAGAGGGGAAGGAGGGAGGGTAAATTGGACTGCAGCAATGTGGATCTTCGAACATCTACATTTATGGTAGGTACAAAACTGTACTATGTTCTTCATCTCACATTGCTGCAGTCCTTACACTTGGGTAGAATCCCAAAGCAGAGGTAAGGGAGGATGGCTAACTACAAGGAAGCAGGAGCTGCCAAAATGCCCTGCAAAACAGTAGTGGCAAAACCAGCCCTGGATTTAGAGTAAAGTGGCAGGTGATAATGCCTAGAGAAAGTATGCACTGAACTCCAAGTAGCTGCCTCCAAAATATCCTTGGTTGCCACTCCCCTCAAAAAGCTGTTGAAGTGGCAGTAGCCCTAGTGGAATGAGGCCTAATCCCAGCTGGAACCTCCTTGCCATGATGGGAATAACAGAAAGCAATGCAAAACCCAATCCACTTAGAAATAGTTTGTTTTGACACAGGCTTGCCCTGAGAACTCAAAGCAAAAGAAACAAACAACTGCTGAGACTGCCTGAACCCTTTAGTCCTGTCCAAATAATAACGCAACTGCCTGTGTACATCTAAAGTGTGCAAAATCTTTTCCCCTTTATTTTGGGGATTTGCATAAAAAGTAGGCAAATGAATAGTTTGGTTTAAAGCCACACTAGAAACCACCTTAGGCATAAAGGAAGGATTAGTACGTAATGATACCCTATCCTTATGAAAAATCAAGAAAGGCTCAACTGCCATAAGGGCCTGCAATTCAGAAACCCTTCTTGCAGAGGTAATGGCCAACAAAAAAGCAGTCTTCCATGACAAATATTTCAACTCAGAAGTAGCTGCAGGCTCAAAAGGTTGTAGAGTGAGTTTCTCCAACACAAAATTGAGATCCCAAGCAGGAGTAGGAGCTCTTCGTGGGGGTCTTATATTCTTTGCCCCTCTAAGAAATTGCTTGAACAAAGGATGAGAAAACAATGGTGGGTCGCAATCATAGTGAGCCGAAATTGCTGCAGCATGAACTTTAATAGAAGAGAAAGACAAACCTTTGTCTAGTAACTCAGTAAGATATTGAAGAGCCACACACAAATTAGGCTCAGAAACATCAAAATCTTTTGCTGCACTCCAAAATAAAAATCTCTTCCATTTGTCTGCGTACACTTTCCTTGTACTAGGCCTTCTAGATTCCAAAATAACATTCAAAACTTGCTGAGGAAATGGAGGCCCACTATGGTTCAAAACAGAATATGCCAGGCTGTTAGGTGCAGAGTGTGAAGCTTGACATTGAGCAAATGGCTGTCCTCCTGTGACAACAGGTGTGGAATCGAAGGCAAAGGCCATGGAGGCTTCCGTACCAGACTTCTCAGTAATGGGTACCAGTGCTGTCGAGGCCAATCCGGAGCTATTAAAATCATCCTTGGCTTGTCCTGTCTGACCTTTAGAAGTACCTTTGGGAGGAGAGGCAGAGGTGGAAAGGCATACACATGAAGATTGCTCCAATTGAAAGAAAGAGCATCCACTCTCCAAGCTGTGGGATGAAACCTTTTTGTGCAAAACTTTGGCAGCTGATGGTTTAGTGGAGAAGCGAACAGATCTATGTCTGGAGTTCCCCATGACACTGTCAATTTCTGAAATACATGAGGATCCAATTTCCACTCGTGGGGATCCATAATTCGTTTGCTCAACACATCTGCTAAGGAGTTCTGTGCTCCTGGCAGAAACCTTGCCTGAACATTGAGCTGTAAACTGAGAGCAGTCTCCCACAAAATCATTGCTTGCCTGCATAGAGGATAAGAATGCGTTCCCCCTTGCTTGTTGATGTACCACATGACAGTTGTGTTGTCTGTTAGAATCAACACCTGCCCTGGAAGAAGTAATTCCTTGAAAGCTATTAATGCAAACTGGACTGCTAACATCTCCTTCATGTTGATATGTAGATGCTGTAGTCTGGCAGGCCACTTGTCTTGTATCCACTTTCCATTTAGATGAGGTCGCCAAGCTTTGTCTGAGGCATCTGTCGTTAAAATCTGACTCGCCTCTGGCCGGGTCACAGAGAGTCCCTTGTTTAGGTGACATTCCTGAGCCCACCACAAAAATTCCTTTTGAATGCAAGGTATTATTTGAATGACAGTGTCCAGATCCTGGCAGTGCTGTGTCCATACATTTTGAGATACCATTGTAGCTTCCTCATATGCAGTTTGGCATTGGGAAGCACCAGAATACAAGATGCCATGAACCCTAAGGCTTGAAGGACTGTCCTTGCAGTCAGCCCGGACTGATGAGATAGTTGATGGAAGTAAAGGGATAGACTCTTTTGTTTGTCCGGGGTTAAAAGGCCATCTGGGATGCTGTATTCAGTCTCACACCCAGAAAGCACATGTCCTGAGAGGGTACTAGACTGGACTTTATTTCGCTCACAGAATACCCCAGGCATCTTAGCACTGCTATCACATATTCCAAATGATGAAGAAGCTCTTCCTTCCTTGAGCCAGAATCAGGCAGTCGTCCAAATAAGGATAGATCTGTATTCCTTTTAGCCTGAAGAAAGCTATCACTGGAGCCAGAACTTTCGTGAACACTCTGGGCGCAGTAGATAAGCCAAAGGGCAATGCAGAGAACTGATAGTGAGAAGTCCCAGCTCGAAACCGCAGATACTTCCTGCAACTTAGTCTGATAGGAACATGAAGGTAAGCCTCCTTGAGATCCAAAGTTACCATCCAATGATCTTTGCCCAGCAGAGGTAAAAGCTGCTGCAACCTCAACATTTTGAACTTGGGAATGTCCAGATAAGTGTTGAGGATAGATAAATCCAAAATTGGTCTCCACGTGTTCCCCTTCTTTGGTACTAGGAACAGGCGAGAATAAAATCCTAGGCCCACTTCTGGCATAGGGACCGGCTGTATGGCCCCTATTTGGAGCAACAGAGAAACTTGCTTCTGAGCCTCTATTCTTTGTTGAGGAGGAACGTCTGGCATGCCTTTGAAAGGAGGCAAGGTATGGAAATAAAACCTGTAGCCGTGGTGTATGATATCCAATACCCATCTGTCTTGGGTAATTAAACTCCAATTTTCTTTGAAAAGTGCCAACCTTCCTCCCAAAGGTGCTGCCAGACGAGAAGGCTCTGGCAGCTGAAAAGGTAGGTCATTGGGTCTGTTTACGAAAGGACTGACCCCTGCCCTCACCAAGACTGTGCAGGAGAACTCCCTGTTCTAGGCCTGAAAGAGCCCTGAGCTCTGCCCCTACCACGCCTAGATCTACCCCTAGACTGGGAATCATAAGAAGGATACGCCCACCCCTTAGTAGGCCAATTTCTACTAAACTTTGGAGGCTGGACCTGCAAAAATCTTTAACAGTCTGCATAGACTTAGCCTTGTCTTCCATTTTCTTTAAAACTGCCTCAACAGGAGAACCAAACAATACGTCAGATTGCAAAGGAGCATCTAAAATCCTTGTTTTAACATGGTCAGACAAATTCTGATCCCTCAGCCAGGCGTGCCTGCGAAGAACTGACCCAGTGGCAGCCACCCTAGACGAGGCCTGTACAGCATCAAAACCACATTGCAAAGAATGCTTACCCACCTGTTCAGAAACATGTACTAAATCTTGCAACTCTTTACAATCAATACCTTCTGCCAGAGCGTCAACCTTAGCCTTCAATTGTGAAAGGAGATAGTTTTGGTATTTCAACATGTGAAACTGGCAATTCAAAGCCCTCATAGCAAGAGTGGAAGAAGTATAAACTTTCTTTCCCCATCTATCCAAGGCCCTGGCTTCTTTGTCTGCAGGAACCGGATTCTTTACAACAGAAGCCTTAACACCTTTAGACCCCTGGCTAACAGTTTCTGGGTCTGCCCTAGGACTCTAACTTATGAGCTTCAGGCACCCTGTAATACCTATCCGGTTTAACAGGAGCAGGAGGCAAAGAATCAGGATTAAGAGAAGCCTCTGTAAAAACATCTTCCACTACATCCAAAACAGGAGGTATAGCCAAAGGCCTATGCTGGGGTAAAAACAAAAATTCCCTAAGCCTTTTCCTGGAATCAGAGAAGTCCTGACCTTCCCACTTAAAATGCTCCCTCATGGAATGAAGAGTTTCTGAAAAAGAAAAATCCTAAGGAGGAGAAGCAGGAGGAGTAGAATCATCCACATCAGAATCAGAATAAGGAGAGTACTCCTGCAAGTCTTCAGCCGAAGACTCTGAAACACCTGAAGCCTGCTCAAAACTCCCTAGCTCAGGCTCCACCCTAGGTCTCTTATCAGGAGGGGGCATAGAAGCCCTAATCAAAGTAATCAAATCTTCTGCCATTTTAAGCATATGCTTCTTGGGCACAGTTCCAGAAGAACTAGGGGTGACACCAAATGAAACTGAACCTGGCCTGCCCCTGGGAGAAGCCTTTGAAACAGAAGGAGAGGGCCTAGCCACCCTAGGAAGGGAGGGGAGTATAGTAACCTGAGAAGCCCCCTCAGCCTGACCTGCCTCCTGAGAGGCCACATCTTGCAATAATAAAGTCTCACCCTGGGAACACAAAGAAACCTCCGGTGGAGCCACCGGCTCCACCGACACCTCTAAAGAACCGGCGTCCGGTACAGACGGTTCTTCTAGCCTAGGCTTAACTGCTTTGTCCTTGCGCTTCTTCGAAGAAGCGGGCGCCGGAGCATCCGACGGCATTTTATAATTGCACTGCTTCCCAAAGACTAACCTGGCACAATCCAACCTTCTCTTTATAGTGCGTTTATTGAATCTAGCACAAGAGCGACAGCCAACAACGCCGTGCTCAGGCCCTAAGCAAGGAATACACAAAGTATGATAATCTCTATGCGGTATCTGTTTCCCACAAGAAATGCAATTATTGACTTTTTCTGACATCCGTAAATCACTGAGGCAAGAAAAACTAAAATATTCCCCAACGGGGTACTTAGCCAACTTTGAACTCGGTCTGAAACTTCGAAATCGAAAAATCTCAGAACGCCAACCGGCACTTGCAATGCTGCTTCTGCATCGGACCATGCGGCAAAAAAGACTGGGGATATGACGTCGGTCATGCGCATTTGTACCCTGACGTCCTGATGTCAGTCAAATGCGCCTTGACCGACGTCAGCCTTATACTTTGATATTCGGGCCGACCGAGGACAGCGGACTACCCTAGTGTAAGGACTGCAGCAATGTGAGATGAAGAACATCTTATTTTTGTGGAAAAAATGATCATTTAAACAATGAATGTGATAAAAAATATGTTATTTATGAGGTAAAATGGCACAATGCAAAAAAATGTTACAATACTGGGCATTCATGGCTAGAATGTGAAATGAATGTGCAAGAAAATAAAAATGAAGTTATACAGGATAAAGAGATAGTAGAATGTGTTATACAAGAACACGTACAAAAATATGTAACTGCTAGAGATGTTATACATGAAGTTAAAGAAAGTAGCAAGGAAAAAGAAAGAGGAGACAAGTAAGGAAGAAGCTAATTGGTGCACAGTAAGAAATAAAAATAATTTGATAGGGAAAAGAGTTAAAGAAAGGAAAAGAAAATTCAAAACATAATACTCAGAGAAAATAAGAAATGAAAGAGACAAACATTTTATTATACTAATTGTTCTTAAAATTATCTTTAAATGTAAACAGTATGAACAATCTTAAAAGGGAGAATAGGTATATTGCAATGGTGTGCTGCAGTAGATAAACATATTATTGTTTTAGAAAATATCAGATTATTAACAGAGGAAGAAAGAACACAAACTGAAAAGCTTTGGAATGGTGTGGTAGTTTGGAACATGGGGAAAGAAACATGCTCAGGCATATGTGCATTATGTCAAGAATGCATTAAAATATTAGATGTGACCATAGTGGAACTAGTCTGAACTACGGTAATAGACATGAGATGGAAAAATATGTGTACAGAGTTAAAGCTTTATATGCATATGTAACACAAAAAGAGAGAGAAATGATGTTCAAAAATATTCTTCAATATGTTTGTGTAAATATGGACATTATAGTGGTGGGTCATTTTAATTGTAATTTAAGGAAAATTTAAAGCAATTGTGATATTAAAATGGCTAAAGAAATTATGAGAAATGGAAAGTTAAGTGTATGGCAGAATAACCACTGGACCTATAAAAGGAATGAAATTAGGATAGAAATTGATTATTTTTTAATATCTGACAGTTTAAAAGTTATGAAAAAGGAATTACGTATGCTGGATTTTCAGATCATGTGGCAATACCAGTTAAAGTACAGGAAAATGAAGAATATATAAGAATAGGAAAAGGAATAATGAAAATTAATTAGATTTAGATGAGAAAAAAGAACTTGTGGAATTATGGAAAAATCATAAGACTATGAGGGAGTTTTATGAGAATTGGACTGTTTGGTGGCTTAATTTTAAAGAAAATATAAACAAGTATTTTTAGAATGTATAAGGAAGAAAGAAAAAGAGAGATAAAAGATATAAAGTCAAGAAAAGTACAGTTTTGTACCTACCATAAATGTAGATGTTCGAAGATCCACATTGCTGCAGTCCTTACATATGGGTAGTCCGCTGTCCTCGGTCGGCCCGAATACCAAAGTATTAGGCTGACGTCGGTCATGGGCGCTCAGATCTGACATCAGAGCGTCAGGGTATAAAAGCGCATAACCGACGTCATATCCTCAGTCTTTTCTTGCCCCAGATGTCAGAAGGCCCTAAAAAGAAAGGCCACAGCCAAAAACAGAATACCTCCCAAAAACATGCTCAACAACAACCATCACCCCAAACATATAACCATGCCAAACTACAGTGGGGAAGGAGGGAGGGTAAATTGGACTGCAGCAATGTGGATCTTCGAACATCTACATTTATGGTAGGTACAAAACTGTACTATGTTCTTCATCTCACATTGCTGCAGTCCTTACATATGGGTAGAATCCCAAAGCAGAGGTAAAGGGAGGATGGCAAAATCATAAAGCATTAGGGGCTGCTAAAATGCCCTGTAATATTGCAGTGGCAAATCCAGCCCTAGACTTAGAATAAAGAGGAAGGTGGTAATGTTTAGAAAAAGTATGTACTGAACTCCAAGTAGCTGCTTCCAAAATATCTTTTGTTGCTACCCCCCTTAGAAAGGCAGTAGAAGTGGCAGTAGCCCTAGTGGAATGAGGTCTGATTCCAGCCGGAATCTCCTTACCATGATGGGAATAACAGAAAGAAATACAAAAACCAATCCATTTAGAAATAGTTTGTTTTGAAACAGGTTTTCCCTGAGAACCCAAAGCAAAAGAAACAAACAACTGCTGAGACTGCCTGAACCCCTTGGTTCTGCTCAAATAATAACGCAACTGTCTGTGAATATCCAAAGTGTGCAAAATCTTCTCCCCTTTATTTTGGGGATTTGCATAAAAAGTAGGCAAATGAATAGTTTGGTTCAAGGCCACACTAGAAACCACTTTAGGCATAAAGGAAGGATTAGTACGCAAAGATACCCTATCCTTATGAAAAATCAGGAAAGGTTCCACTGCCATAAGGGCCTGTAATTCAGAAACCCTTCTTGCAGAGGTAATGGCCAACAAAAAAGCAGTCTTCCATGACAAACACTTTAACTTGGCAGTAGCTGCAGGCTCAAAAGGTTGTAGAGTAAGTTTTTCCAACACAAAATTGAGATCCCAAGCAGGAGTAGGAGCTCTACGTGGGGGTCTTATGTTCTTTGCCCCTCTAAGAAATTGCTTAAACAAAGGATGAGAGAATAAAGGAGGGTCACAGTCATAGTGAGCAGAAATGGCTGCAGCATGAACCTTTATCGAGGAGAAAGACAAACCCTTGTCCAATAACTCAGTAAGATATTGAAGAGAAACACTTAAATCAGGCTTGGAAACATCAAAGTCCTTCGCTTTGCTCCAAATAAAAAATCTCCTCCATTTATCAGTGTAAACTTTTCTCGTACTAGGCCTTCTGGCCTCCAAAATAACATTCAAAACTTGTTGTGGAAGCTGAGACCCTCCAGGGTCTAAAACAGAATATGCCAGGCTGTTAGATGCAGAGACTGAATCTTGACATTGAGGAAGTGATTGCCCTCCTGAGACAAAAGATGCGGAATCAAAGGCAGAGGCTATGGAGGCTCCCGTACTAAACTCCTCAGTAGTGGGTACCAGTGCTGTCGAGGCCAATCCGGCACTATCAGAATCATGGATGGCTGGTCTTTTCTGGCCTTCAAGAGTACCTTGGAGATGAGAGGCAGAGGTGGAAAGGCATAGACACGAAGATTGCTCCAACTGAATGATAGAGCATCCACCTTCCAAGCTGTGGGATGAAACATTTTTGTGCAAAACTTTGGCAACTGGTGATTTAGTGGAGAAGCGAACAGATCTATGTCTGGAGTCCCCCATAACACTGTCAATTTTTGAAATATATGAGGATCCAGTTTCCACTCGTGAGGATCCACTATTTGTCTGCTCAACACATCTGCTAAGGAGTTCTGTGCTCCTGGTAGAAACCTTGCCTGAAGATTGAGATGTAAACTGAGAGCAGTCTCCCACAAAATCATCGCTTGCCTGCAAAGAGGGTACGAATGGGTTCCCCCTTGCTTGTTGATGTACCACATGACAGTAGTGTTGTCTGTTAGAATCAACACCTGCCCTGGGTGAAGTAAATCCTTGAAAGCCATCAATGCAAATTGGACTGCTAACATCTCCTTCAAGTTGATATGCAAATGTTGAAGTCTGACAGGCCACGTGTCTTGCACCCATTTTCCATTGAGGTGTGCTCCCCAAGCCTTGTCCGAGGCATCTGTCGTTAGAATCTGACTCGCCTCTGGTCGGGTCACAGAGAGTCCCTTGTTTAGGTGACATTCCTGAGCCCACCACAAAAATTCCTTCTGAATGCAAGGTATTATCTGAATGACAGTGTCTAGATCTTGGCAGTGTTGTGTCCATACATTTTTGAGATACCATTGAAGCTTCCTCATATGCAGTTTGGCATTGGGAAGCACCAGAATACAAGATGCCATGAACCCCAAGGCTTGAAGGACTGTCCTTGCAGTCAGCCTGGACTGTAGAGACATTTGATGGAAATGAAGAGAAAGGCTTCTTTGTTTGTCCGGGGTCAAAAAAGCCATCTGGGAAGCTGTATCCAGTCTCACACCCAGAAAGCACATGTCCTGAGAGGGTACTAGACTGGACTTTGTTTCGTTCACAGAATACCCTAGGCATCTTAACACTGCCATCACATACTGTAGATGATGAAGAAGGTCGTCCTTGTCTTGTGCAATAATCAGGCAATTGTCCAAATAAGGATAAATCTGTATTCCTCTTAACCTGAAAAAGGCTATCACTGGAGCCAGAACCTTTGTGAACACTCTGGGCACAGTAGATAAGCCAAAGGGCAATGCAGAGAACTGATAATGTAAATTTCCAGCCCAAAAACTCAGGTACCTCCTGCAACTGGGCCTGATAGGAAAATGAAGATAAGCCTCTTTGAGATCCAGAGTTACCATCCAGTGATCTTTTCCCAACAGAGGTAAAAGCTGTTGTAACGTCAGCATTTTGAACTTTGGAATGTCCAGATAAGTGCTGAGGAGAGATAAATCCCAAATTGGTCTCCATGTGTTCCCTTTCTTTGGTACTAGAAACAGGCGAGAATAAAATCCTAGGCCCACTTCTGACAGAGGAACTGGCTGTATAGCTCCTATTTGAAGAAGTAAAGAAATCTGTTTGTGAGCCTCTGTCCTTTGCCGAGGAGGAACGTCTGGCATGCCTTTGAAAGGAGGCAATGTATGGAAATAGAACTTGTAGCCTCGGTTTATAATGTCCAATACCCATTTGTCCTGGGTGACTAAAAGCCAGTTTTGCTTGAAAAGTGCTAACTTTCCTCCCAAAGGAGCTGCCAGGCAAGAAGAATCTGGCAGCTGAAAATGCAGGTCATTGGGCCTGTTTACGAAAGGACTGGCCCCTGCCCTCACCCGCAGATTGTGCAGGCGAACTCCATGTTCCAGGCCTGAAGGTACTCTGGACTCTGCCCCTGCCACGTCTAGATCTACCCCTAGACTGAGAATCAGAAGAAGGGTACGTCCACCCCTTAGTAGGCCAATTTCTACTAAACTTTGGAGGTTGCACCTGCAAAAAATCTTTAACAGTCTGCATAGACTTAGCCTTGTCTTCCATTTTCTTCAAAACCGACTCCACAGGGGGACCAAACAAAACTTCAGACTGTAAAGGGGATTCCAGAATTCTAGTTTTAACATGCTCGGACAAATTCTGATCCTTAAGCCAGGCGTGCCTACGAAGAACTGAACCAGTGGCAGCCACCCTAGAAGAGGCCTGTAAAGCATCAAAACCACACTGCAAAGAATGCTTACCCACCTGTTCAGAAACATGTACTAAATCCTGCAATTCTTTACACTCTATGCCCTCTGCTAAATCATCCACTTCAGATTTTAGCTGAGAAAGGAGGAAATTCTGATACTTCAACATATGAAACTGGCAATTTAAAGCCCTCATAGCTAAAGTTGAAGAGGTATACACCTTCTTACCCCATCTATCCAAAGCTCTAGCTTCCTTATCTAGAGGAACCGGATTCTTTACAACAGAGGCTCTAACACCCTTAGGCCCCTGACTAATAGTTTCTGGGTCCGCCCTAGGACTCTTATACAGATATTTATGAGCCTCAGGCACCCTGTAGTACCTGTCCGGTTTAACTGGCGCAGGAGGCAAAGAATCTGGATTAAGGGAAGCCTCCGAGAAAACATCTTGAACAACATCCAAAACAGGAGGTATAGCCAAGGGTCTATGCTGTGGTAAAAACAAGAATTCCCTAAGCCTCTTCCGTGAATCAGAAAAATCCTGTCCTTCCCACTTAAAATGCTCCCTCATGGAATGCAGAGTTTCTGAAAATGAAAAATCCTCTGGAGGAGAAGCAGAAGGAGTGGAATCCTCTGCATCAGAATAAGGGGGAAAATCTAGAATGTCTTCAGCAGAGGACTCTGAGTCATCTGAGGCCTGATCCAAACTTTCCAACTCTGGCTCCACCCTGGGCCTCTTATCAGGAGGGGGCATAGAACCTCTAATTAAAGTAATCAAGTCTTCTGCCATTTTAAGCATGTGCTTTTTAGGCACAGACCCTGAAGTACCTGGACTGACACCAGAGGAAGGCAAAACAGACCTGCCCTTAGAAGGAGCCTTAGAAACAGTAGCAGAAGGCCTAACCACCTTAGGCATAGAAGGGAGAACAGTAACCTGAGAGGCCCCTTCAGCCTGACCTGACTCCTGTGAGGCCACATCTTGCAAAATCAAAGATTCCCCCTGAGACTCAACAGAAACTTCAGCCAGATCCACCTGTTCCACTGTAGCTTCTACAGGACCGGCGTCCGAAACGGACGAATCATCCTGTCTAAGTTTCAAAGATTTGTCTTTGCGCTTCTTCGTGGAAGCGGGCGTCGGAGGATCCGATGGCATATTATAATTACACCGCTTACCAAAGACTAACCTAGCGCAATCTAACCTTCGTTTTATAGTGCGCTTATTAAACCTAGCACAAAACCGACACCCGACTACGTCGTGCTCAGGACCCAAACAAGGAATACAAAGAGAGTGATAATCCCTATGCGGTATCTGTTTCCCACAAGAAATACAATTATTCACTTTTTCTGACATCCGGAATTAACTGAGGCAAGAAAAAACAAAAATATTCCCCAACGGGGTACTTAGCCCAACTTGGTTTCGGTCTGAAACTCAGAATACGAAAATTTCAGAACGCCGAACGGCACTTGCAACGCTGCTTCTGCATCGGACCATGCGGCAAAAAAGACTGAGGATATGACGTCGGTCATGCGCTTTTATACCCTGACGCTCTGATGTCAGATCTGAGCGCCCATGACCGACGTCAGCCTAATACTTTGGTATTCGGGCCGACCGAGGACAGCGGACTACCCATATGTAAGGACTGCAGCAATGTGAGATGAAGAACATCATTTAAAGACTTATTAGAGAAGAAAAATTCCTTTTATGAAAAAGAAAGGGAAATATATAAAATAAAACAAATTAAAATGAACAACTTGTTACATAAGCAAAAATATTGTTTACAAGGCAAAAAAAGAGGTAGCGCCATATTTGAGTAAAGTAATAAAACAAGGAAAAATAGAGAGAGATTAAATAAGGAAGGTAAGCAAATAAGACAGCAAGAAGGAATATACAAAATAATTAAAGAATATGTATTGGAATGATTTGTTAAGAGAGAAGAAAACAGAACAAATGTACAAAGGTGAAAAATTAAAATAAGGAAGACAATGAGCATTTAGAAAGTACAGTTGTGTACCTACCATAAATGTAGATATTCGAGTGTATTCACTGTTGCAGTCATTACACTTGGGTTATCCGGCGGCAGGCTACCCGCAGTCGGCCCGAGTTCCAAAGTCTTGGTCCGGCGTCAGTTGCTGTCGCCTCTTCCCTGACGTCAGTGCGCCAGGGGTATAAAAGATGCAACCAACACCATTTTCTTCAGTTTTTCTTGCCCCAGATGTCAGGTGCCCCCAGATAGGAAAGCTGGAAAAATAAAATTATGCCAAAAAGCATGCATGTACTAATATAAACATTTCCTTCATCTACAAGCAAATATACCACATAGGTTGTATAGAGTTGAGACGTACAGAGACGTCCAAGCAATGAAAAGGGGGAAGGTGGGTAACCTGGACTGCAACAGTGAATACACTTGAACATCTACATTTATGGTAGGTACACAACTGTACTATGTTCATCGTGTTTCACTGTTGTAGTCATTACACTTGGGTTGAATCCCAAAGCTGAGGTTGGGCGGCTGGGTCTAGATTGGATTTGGAGAGGCTACCAGGCCCTGCAGGACTGCAGTGGCAAAGCCTGCTCTGGATTTTGAGTAGAGAGGCAAGTGGTAGTGCTTGGTGAAAGTGTGCACTGAGCTCCAGGTGGCAGCTTCTAAAATGGCTTTGGTTGGAACTCCTCTGAGAAAGGCTGCTGAAGTGGCTGCTGCTCTGGTAGAATGTGGCCTAATGACATTAGGCACTGATTTGCCATGTTGTGCATAACAGAAGCGGATGCAGTGTCCTATTCATTTTAAAATTGTCTGCTTTGTGATAGGTTTTCCTTGTGATCCTGCAGCATAAGCTACAAACAGTTGCTCAGTTTTTCTGAAAGCTTTTGTTTTGTCCAAGTAGAATCGTAGCTGTCTCTGTATATCCAAAGCGTGCAGAAGTCTCTCCCCTTTATTCTGGGGATTTGGGTAGAAAGTTGGTAAATGAATGGTTTGGTTCAGGGCCACATTGGAAAAGTACAGTTTTGTACCTACCATAAATGTAGATGTTCGAAGATCCACATTGCTGCAGTCCTTACACTTGGGTAGTCCGCTGTCCTCGGTCGGCCCGAATATCAAAGTATAAGGCTGACGTCGGTCAAGGCGCATTTGACTGACATCAGGACGTCAGGGTACAAATGAGCATGACCGACGTCATATCCTCAGTCTTTTCTTGCCCCAGATGTCAGAAGACCCTAAAAATAAAGGTCAAAACCAAAAGACAGCAAACAACCAACCCACCACCCTTGCACTAACTATATGTACAATATATACAAAATACACAATATGTACAACCCAACCCACACAACCACCTCTAACTACAGAGGGAAAGGAGGGAGGGTAAATTGGACTGCAGCAATGTGGATCTTCGAACATCTACATTTATGGTAGGTACAAAACTGTACTATGTTCTTCATCTCACATTGCTGCAGTCCTTACACTTGGGTAGAATCCCAAAGCAGAGGTAAGGGAGGATGGCTAACTACAAGGAAGCAGGAGCTGCCAAGATGCCCTGCAAAACAGCAGTGGCAAAACCAGCCCTGGATTTAGGGTAAAGTGGCAGGTGATAATGCCTAGAGAAAGTATGCACTGAACTCCAAGTAGCTGCCTCCAAAATATCCTTGGTTGCCACTCCCCTCAAAAAGCTGTTGAAGTGGCAGTAGCCCTAGTGGAATGAGGCCTAATCCCAGCTGGAATCTCCTTGCCATGATGGGAATAACAGAAAGCAATGCAAAACCCAATCCACTTAGAAATAGTTTGTTTTGACACAGGCTTGCCCTGAGAACTCAAAGCAAAAGAAACAAACAACTGCTGAGACTGCCTTATCCCTTTAGTTCTGTCCAAATAATATCGCAACTGCCTGTGTACATCTAAAGTGTGCAAAATCTTTTCCCCTTTATTTTGGGGATTTGCATAAAAAGTAGGCAAATGAATAGTTTGGTTTAAAGCCACACTAGAAACCACCTTAGGCATAAAGGAAGGATTAGTACGTAATGATACCCTATCCTTATGGAAAATCAAGAAAGGCTCAACCGCCATAAGGGCCTGCAATTCAGAAACCCTTCTTGCAGAGGTAACTGCCAACAAAAAAGCAGTCTTCCATGACAAATATTTCAACTCAGAAGTAGCTGCAGGCTCAAAAGGTTGTAGAGTGAGTTTCTCCAACACAAAATTGAGATCCCAAGCAGGAGTAGGAGCTCTTCGTGGGGGTCTTATATTCTTTGCCCCTCTAAGAAATTGCTTGAACAAAGGATGAGAAAACAATGGTGGGACACAATCATAGTGAGCCGAAATTGCTGCAGCATGAACCTTAATAGAAGAGAAAGACAAACCTTTGTCCAGTAACTCAGTAAGATATTGAAGAGCCACACTCAATTTAGGCTCAGAAACATCAAAATCTTTTGCTGCACTCCAAAATAAAAATCTCTTCCATTTATCTGCGTACACTTTCCTTGTACTAGGCCTTCTAGCTTCCAAAATCACATTCAAAACTTGTTGTGGAAGTTGAGACCCTCTATGGTTCAAAACAGAATATGCCAGGCTGTTAGGTGAAGAGAGTGAAGTTTGACATTGAGCAAATGGCTGTCCTCCTGTGACAACAGGTGTGGAATCGAAGGCAAAGGCCATGGAGGCTTCCGTACCAGACTTCTCAGTAATGGGTACCAGTGCTGTCGAGGCCAATCTGGAGCTATTAAAATCATCCTTGGCTTGTCCTGTCTGACCTTTAGAAGTACCTTTGGGAGGAGAGGCAGAGGTGGAAAGGCATACACATGAAGATTGCTCCAATTGAAAGAAAGAGCATCCACTTTCCAAGCTGTGGGATGAAACCTTTTGTGCAAAACTTTGGCAGCTGATGGTTTAGTGGAGAAGCGAACAGATCTATGTCTGGAGTTCCCCATGACACTGTCAATTTCTGAAACACATGAGGATCCAATTTCCACTCGTGGGGATCCATAATTGCCTGCTCAACACATCTGCTAAGGAGTTCTGTGCTCCTGGCAGAAACCTTGCCTGAAGATTGAGTTGTAAACTGAGAGCAGTCTCCCACAAAATCATTGCTTGCCTGCATAGAGGATAAGAATGTTCCCCTTGCTTGTTGATGTACCACATGACAGTTGTGTTGTCTGTTAGAATCAACACCTGCCCTGGAAGAAGTAAATCCTTGAAAGCTATTAATGCAAACTGGACTGCTAACATCTCCTTTAGATTGATATGTAGATGTTGTAGTCTGGCAGGCCACTTGTCTTGTATCCACTTTCCATTTAGATGAGCTCCCCAAGCTTTGTCTGAGGCATCTGTCGTTAAAATCTGACTCGCCTCAGGCCGGGTCACAGAGAGTCCCTTGTTTAGGTGACATTCCTGAGCCCACCACAAAAATTCCTTTTGAATGCAAGGTATTATTTGAATGACAGTGTCTAGATCCTGGCAGTGCTGTGTCCATACATTTTTGAGATACCATTGTAGCTTCCTCATATGCAGTTTGGCATTGGGAAGCACCAGAATACAAGATGCCATGAACCCTAAGGCTTGAAGGACTGTCCTTGCAGTCAGCCCGGACTGATGGGATAGCTGATGGAAGTAAAGGGATAGACTCTTTTGTTTGTCCGGGGTTAAAAAGGCCATCTGCGATGCTGTATTCAGTCTCACACCCAGAAAGCACATGTCTTGAGAGGGTACTAGACTGGACTTTATTTCGTTCACAGAATACCCTAGGCATCTTAGCACTGCTATCACATATTCCAAATGACGAAGAAGCTCTTCCCTTCCTTGAGCCAGAATCAGGCAGTCGTCCAAATAAGGATAGATCTGTATTCCTTTCAGCCTGAAGAAAGCTATCACTGGAGCCAGAACTTTTGTGAACACTCTGGGCAGTATATAAGCCAAGGGGCATTGCAGAGAACTGATACTGAAAAGTGCCAGCTCAAAGACGCAGATACTTCCTGCAACTTAGTCTGATAGGAACATGAAGGTAAGCCTCCTTGAGATCTAAAGTTACCATCCAATGATCTTTGCCCAGCAGAGGCAAAAGCTGTTGTAACGTCAACATTTTGAACTTGGGAATGTCCAGATAAGTGTTGAGGATAGATAGATCCAAAATTGGTCTCCACGTGTTCCCCTTCTTTGGTACTAGGAACAGGCGAGAATAAAATCCTAGGCCCACTTCTGGCATAGGGACCGGCTGTATGGCCCCTAGTTGAAGTAACAGAGAAATTTGCTTGTGAGCCTCTATTCTTTGTTGAGGAGGAACGTCTGGCATGCCTCTGAAAGGAGGCAAGGTATGGAAATAAAACCTGTAACCTTGGTGTATGATATCCAATACCCATTTGTCTTGGGTAATTAAACTCCAATTTTCTTTGAAAAGTGCCAACCTTCCTCCCAAAGGTGCCGCCAGACGAGAAGGCTCTGGCAGCTGAAAAGGTAGGTCATTGGGTCTGTTTACGAAAGGACTGACCCCTGCCCTCACCTGAAGACTGTGCAGGAGAACTTCCTGTTCTAGGCCTGAAAGAGCCCTGAGCTCTGCCCCTACCACGTCTAGATCTACCCCTAGACTGGGAATCATAAGAAGGATACGTCCACCCTTTAAGCAGGCCAATTTCTGCTAAACTTTGGAGGCTGAACCTGCAAAAAATCTTTAACAGTCTGCATAGACTTAGCTTTGTCTTCCATTTTCTTTAAAACTGCCTCAACAGGAGGACCAAACAACACGTCAGATTGTAAAGGAGCATCAAAAATCCTTGTTTTAACATGTTCAGACAAATTTTGATCCCTTAGCCAGGCGTGCCTGCGAAGAACTGACCCAGTGGCAGCCACCCTAGACGAGGCCTGTACAGCATCAAAACCACATTGCAAAGAATGCTTACCCACCTGTTCAGAAACATGTACTAAATCTTGCAACTCTTTACAATCAATACCTACTGCCAAAGCATCAACCTTAGACTTTAATTGTGAAAGGAGATAGTTTTGGTATTTTAACATGTGAAACTGGCAATTCAAAGCCCTCATAGCAAGAGTGGAAGAAGTATAAACTTTCTTTCCCCATCTATCCAAGGCCCTAGCCTCTTTGTCTGCAGGAACCGGATTCTTAACAACAGAAGCCTTAACACCTTTAGGCCCCTGGCTAACAGTTTCTGGGTCTGCCCTAGGACTCTTAAAAGATACTTATGAGCTTCAGGCACCCTGTAATACCTATCCGCTTAACAGGAGCAGGAGGCAAAGAATCAGGATTAAGAGAAGCCTCTGTAAAAACATCTTCCACTACATCCAAAACAGGAGGTATAGCCAAAGGCCTATGCCGGGGTAAAAACAAAAATTCCCTAAGCCTTTTCCTGGAATCAGAGAAGTCCTGACCTTCCCACTTAAAATGCTCCCTCATGGAATGAAGAGTTTCTGAAAAAGAAAAATCCTCAGGAGGAGAAGCAGAAGGAGTAGAATCATCCACATCAGAATCCGAATAAGGAGAGTACTCCTGCAAGTCTTCAGCCGAAGACTCTGACACATCTGAAGCCTGCTCAAAACCCCCCAGCTCAGGCTCCACTCTAGGCCTCTTATCAGGAGGGGGCATAGAACCCCTAATCAAAGTAATCAAATCTTCTGCCATTTTAAGCATATGCTTCTTGGGCACAGCACCTGAAGAGCTAGGGGTAACACCAACTGAAGCTAAACCTGGCCTGCCCCTGGGAGAAGCCTTAGAAACAGAAGGAGAGGGCCTAGCCACCCTAGGAAGGGAGGGGAGTATAGTAACCTGAGAAGCCCCCTCAGCTTGACTTGCCTCCTGAGAGGCCACATCTTGCAATACTAAAGTCTCACCCTGGGAACACAAAGAAACCTCCGGTGGAGCCACCGGCTCCACCGACACCTCTAAAGAACCGGCGTCCGGTACAGACGGTTCTTCCAGCCTAGGCTTAACTGCTTTGTCCTTGCGCTTCGAAGAAGCGGCCGGAGCATCCGGCGGCATTTTATAATTGCACCGCTTCCCAAAGACTAACCTTGCACAATCCAACCTCCTCTTTATAGTGCGTTTATTAAATCTAGCACAAGAGCGACAGCCAACAACGTCGTGCTCAGGCCCTAAGCAAGGAATACACAAAGTATGATAATCTCTATGCGGTATCTGTTTCCCACAAGAAATGCAATTATTGACTTTTTCTGACATCCGTAAATCACTGAGGCAAGAAAAACTAAAATATTCTAACGGGTACTTAGCCAACTTTGAACTCGGTCTGAAACTTCGAAATCGAAAAATCTCAGAACGCCAACCGGCACTTGCAATGCTGCTTCTGCATCGGACCATGCGGCAAAAAAGACTGAGGATATGAAACGGTCATGCGCATTTGTACCCTGACGTCCTGATGTCAGTCAAATGCGCCTTGACCGACGTCAACCTTATACTTTGATATTCGGGCCGACCGAGGACAGCGGACTACCCAAGTGTAAGGACTGCAGCAATGTGAGATGAAGAACATCTACTTTTGGCATGAATGTTGGGTTTGTCCTGAGAGAAACCCTGTGCTGGTGAAAAATGATGAAAGGTTCCACAGCCATTAATGCCTGTAACTCTTCTTGCTGAAGTTATTGCTAGGAGCACAGCAGTTTTCCATGATAAGAATGTTATATCAGTTGTGCTGGCTGGCTCAAAAGGAGGTAGTGTGAGTTCTTCTAAAACAAAATTGAGATCCCAAGTTGGTACTGGTGCTCTCCTTGGGGGTCTTATGTTTTTTGCCCCTCTGAGATACTGTCTTAGTAGAGGATGTGAAAAAATAGGAGGTTCCGTATTGTAATGAGCTGAAATGGCAGAGGCATGGATTTTAATTGATGAGAAAGACGGGCCTTTGTCCAGCATCTCAGTTAGGTATTGTAAAATCTGAGGTATATTTGGAACAAGTGGGTCGAGCCCTTGTGCCTGGTTCCAAGCACAGAATCTCTTCCATTTTTCTGCATAAGATTTCCTAGTGCTGGGCCTCCTGGCTTCTAAAATGACATCCATAACGTCTTTAGAGAGAGGTGCAGTCTGAGTGGCTACATTATCTGCCATGCTGCCAGATTTAAGGTTCTGAGTTGACTGTGCAGAATCTGATTGTTTTGTTGAGTCAGTAGATGTGGAATTTGAGGTAAAGGCCAAGCTGGGCCCTGAGACAAGCTCTTTAGGATTGGGTACCAGTGCTGGCGTTGACAGTCTGGGGCAATCAGGATCATTTTTGGCCTTTCTTGTCTGACTTTTAGGAGCACCTTGGTAAGAAGAGGCACTGGAGGGAAGGCATAGACGGTCAGAGCTTTCCAGATGAATGATAGAGCATATACTTTCCATGCTTGAGAGTGATAAGTTCTTGTGCAGAATTTCTGTAGTTGGCAATTGTGAGGGGAGGCAAAAAGATCTATGTCTGGGCATCCCCATTTCCTTGTTATCATGCTGAACACCTGTGGATTTAGTTTCCATTCGTGAGGGTCCATGAGATTTCTGCTTAGTTCGTCTGCCAGTGTATTTTTTGTTCCTGGCAGGAATTGTGCCTGTAGATGTACCTGACAGGTTAGTGCTGTGTTCCACATGGTCATGGCTTGCCGGCATAGGGGGTAGGAATGTGTGCCCCCTTGCTTGTTTATGTACCGCATAACTGCGGTATTGTCCGTCTTTATTAGAAGTTGTCCTGGATGTAGTAGATCCTTGAAAGCTGTCAGGGCATTCTATACAGCTAGCATCTCTTTCTGATTGATGTGAAGATGCATTTGCCACGTTCCCTGAATACATTTTCCTGCCATATGTGCCCCCCAGGCATAATCCGATGCATCCATTGTTATTGTCTGCCTGACTGTGGGTAAGGTGAAAGGCTGTCCCTTGTTGTGGTAACAGGCCTGGGACCACCATCGAAACTCCTGTTGTAGGCAGGGGATTAAAGTTATGATCGTCTCCAGGCTGTGACAATGTTGAGTCTAAACACTTTTTAGATACCACTGTAGTTTCCTCATATGCAGTCTTGCATATGGAATTAGTAGAATGCAGGACGCCATGAAGCCCAGGGCCTGCAGAATTTTTCTTGCAGGGAGCTGGGTCTTCGTTGCCATCAGCTGAAAGTACTGAGTCAGTTGCCTTTGTTTGTCTGGCGTGAGATAAGCCATATGGGCAGTTGTATTTAAGCTTGCACCCAGGAATATTATCTCTTGAGAGGGCACTAGTTTTGATTTCTTTTCGTTTACTGTGTACCCTAGGGAAATTAGTAATCTTTTTACAAACGCCAGATGCTTTAGTAGAATGTCCTTGCTCTCTGCTTGAATAAGGCAGTCGTCCAAGTAGGGATATATTTGAATTCCTTTTTGCCTGCAAAATGCAATTACTGGTGCCAGGCATTTTGTGAAGACCCTGGGCGCAGTAGATAAGCCAAAGGGCAGTGCAGAGAATTGGTAATGCATTGAGCCTGCTATGAATCTGAGGTATCTTCTGCAAGTTTGTCTGATTGAGACATGCAGGTATGCCTCCTTGAGGTCCAAAGTAACTAGCCAAGCCTTCTTGCCCAGCATGGATAGAAGCTGTTGTAGTGTTAACATTTTGAATTTTGGAACATCCAGGAAAGTATTTAGGATTGACAGGTCCAGTATTCGTCTCCAGGCTTTGTCCTTTCTGGGTACTAAGAAAAGTCTTGAGTAAAATCCTTGCCCCTGTTCTTGCTGTGGTACTCTTTGAATAACTCCCATGTCCATGAGAGCAGCAATTTGTTTTTGTGCCTCTGCCCATTGGTTTTGTGGCAGGTCCGACATACCTCTTGATTTTGGAAGCATGTGAAAGTGGAACCTGTAACCCTGAGAAACAATATTCAGTACCCATTTGTCCTGGGTGATTATGTGCTAATTTTTTGAGAGAAGTGCTAGCTTTCCCCCTAGGGGTGCTGCCAAAAAGTAATTGCTTGGCATTTGTAGAGGGAAGTCATTGGGACTGTTTCCTATAAGGTTGTAATTTGTCTTCCCCTCCTTTGGGGGCTGAAGCACCCCATTGTTTAGGTCTGTCGGAGCCTTGGGGCTGACATCTGCCTCTTGGGCATCTGTATCTGCCTCTTTGTGGCCTGTCTGACACCGGAAAGGACCAATTTTTTGAAGGCCAGTTTCTGCTAAACCTAGGTGGCTGAACCTGTAAGAAATCCTTTACTGTCTGCATTGATTTTGCTTTATCCTCCATTTTCTTTAACACCTCTTCTGCCTTAACACCAAACAAAGTATCATGCTGTAGTGGAGCATCCAATAATTTTACTTTAACATGGTCAGGTAAACTTTGTTCTTTCAACCAAGCATGCCTTCGAATAACAGAGCCTGTAACTGCGGCTCTACAAGAAGCCTCTAATGAATCAAAACCACATTGTAAAGTATGCTTTCCCACTTGTTCAGCTGCATGCAATAAATCCTGCATTTATTTATAATTAAGAAGATATGAATTTGGAAGCATTTTTTGTTTCAACTGAGACATCAAATATTGCTGATATTTTAACATGTGAAACTGGCAATTTAAGGCCCTCATTGCTAAAGTTGCAGATGTATATACTTTCTTCCCCACATCTGTCGAATGCTCTGGAATCTCTGTCAGAGGGGATTGGATTTTTTGCTGTAGAGGCCTTTACCCCATTGGGACCCTGGGAAACAGTTTCCGGGTCAGCAACAGGGCTTTTATAAAGAAATTTGTGAGAGTCAGGGACTCTGTAGGATCTGTCTGGCTTAACTGGAGCAGGAGGTAAAGAATCAGGATTTAAACTGGATTCAGAATACACATCATCCACAATATCTAACACTGGCGGAATAGCAAGGGGTCTGTGTTGAGGTAATAAAAGGAAATTTCTGAGCCTTTTCTTGGATTCTGAATAATCCTGGCCCTCCCAATGGAAATGCTCCCTCATGGTATGTAAGGTTTCCCCAAAGGAGTAGTCCTCTGGTGGAGAGGCTGAAGGAATTGATTCCTCAGCATCAGAATACTCATAAGGGGGTAAAGAGTATCCTAGGTCTGAGCATGAATCTGAAGAAATGGATACCTGGTCGGATGAGTCATAGTCTGCATCCTGTCTAGGCCTTTTATCAGGAGGGGGATGGGACCCCCTGATCAGAGTAATTAAGTCTTCGGCCATTTTGACCATTTGTTTCTTAGGCATGGAGGCCTGTCCTGGAGAATGTTGAAGTTGTTTCTTTGTTTTTAAAGGGGTTTTAGACTTAGCAGAAGATTTAATGGTTAACTGAGTAGGTCTGAAAACACCCTCTGAAGCTACGGGTTGTTCAGCTACTCTGGATCCCTCTGAAGGGTTAGTCTCGGTAGGCTGTAAATCTGCTGTATCCGAAGGCCCAGCCATCTCCTCGTGGGAGTCAGAGGCGGCCTGTGGTTCCAAAGAAGAGGTCGTTAGCGGCTGCGAAGGCTCCTCGCTGAAAACCGGAGAACCGGCGACTGGCCTAGAAGAGGCTTCATAGTCAGTTTTGGGCCTCGGATGCCTGTCTTTGCATTTTTTGTGTATTCCGGTCGTCGGTAGTTCCGACGGCATGGTGTAACTGAATTTTCTGCCAAAATAATGTTGGGCAAAATCAAACCGACGTTTAATAGTGCGCTTGTTAAACCTAGCACAAAACCGACAACCTGTGACGTCGTGGTCTGGGCCTAGGCATGGGATACAATAAGAATAGAAATCCTTATGAGGTATTTGCTTCCCACAAGAAATACAGTTATTAACTTTTACTGACATCGGACTGAGGCAAGAAAAAGTTTCCCCAACGGGGTACTTAGCTTTGTAGAAGACTTCGGTTCTGGATTCGGAATGAAAATCTCAGGAGTTGGTCGACCGGCACTTGCGAACTGCTTGTACTTTGGGCACCGTGCGGCAAGAAAGACTGAAGAAAATGGCGTCGGCTGCATCTTATATACCCCTGTCACACTGACATCAGGGAAGAAGCGACAGCAACCGACGCCGGACCAAGACTTTGGAACTCTGGCCGACTGAGGGACCGCCTGATGGCAGGATAACCCAAGTGTAATGACTGCAGCAGTGTAACACGATGAACATCAATGACCTCTTTTTTTCTGGATGAGAAATTTTTTGTGATGAGGTGTGCCATTTAGAAGGATTTCCTGACTATTGTGGCGATATGATTATCAAAGGAGAGACTACTGTCCACCTCTGTCCCAAAGTCTCTTATCACACTTCTGGTGTTAAGTAGACTACCGCCTATGTTGCAGTTCATGGGTACAGAATTTTTAACAAAGGGGATGACAATGCAGTTTTTGGCACTGAGCTTGAAGCCATGGCTTTGACATAGGGCATCTGTCTCAGTGAGGCCATTTTGTAGGATGTCCACATTGTTAGGAGTTTCGATTATGGCTCCTAGTTTGCAGTCATCTCCGAACTTCATTAGCCAAAGACCTTCTGTGTTAGCCTGTACTTCAGAGAAGTAGATACCAAATAGGAGAGGACCCAGGACTGAACCTTGTGGTACTCTACTTGTCACTGGTCTGAAGTCGAATTTGGAGTCTGCTACTTTCACAGTGTGGGTTCTGTCAGTGAGCCAGTTGGCAACCTACCTTGTGACATAGAGATTTATACCTAGTTTAATGAGTTTATCTATAATTCCAGAGTGGGGGGGGGTGGTGTCAAAAGCCTTGGCAAGATCTAGATAGGCTGTGTGAACCACCTCACCCTTGTCTACGGCTTTGGTGACTGCTTCAAAGAAGTCTCTCAGATTTAGGAGACATGATCTGCCTTTTACAAACCCAAACTGGGTGGGGTCCAGAGTTTGGAGATTACCAATGTCTTTGTTTATAAGTTCCATGATGATACGTTCCATGGCCTTGCAGACCAGGCTCGTCAGGCTAATGGGGCAGTAGTTCTCAGGGTTCGTGGTGGCTCCCCCCTTGTGGAGTGGGATAACCGTTGCTGTGCGCCATTCAGCGGGCACAAAGCCTGAGGTGAGGCTATGATTGAACATGATACTTAGGTGGGGTGTCAGTTCGTTCTGTACTTCATGTAGAACGCAGCCTGGGATGTTGTCTGGTCCCATGGATGCTGTGTTCTTGGCTTTGGAGAGTGAGGTTTTTACCTGTGCAGCCGTGATTACAGGAACTTTGCATTCTTCCGGTATAGAGATGGAGTCTTTAGGGAGTGAGAGGGGGGTAAAGTCAGCACTGAACCTATATACCAGGATGTTGGCAATATCAGTTGGGTCTGTATATTTAGTGCCATTGTGCTGTAACTCAGAGCAGATCTGAGTGTTGCCATTGAGATTCTTGACATAGCTATAGAATGCTCTGTGGTTGTCTTTAGAATCAGTGGCGATTTTGTTTTCGTAACTAGCTTTGGAGGATTTTATCATGGATTGCAGCTTCTTACTGAGGCTGACCAGGGAGCTCCTTCACTCATGGGATTTTACTATCTTTTGCAACAGTTTCTTCCTTCTTTTGTACAGTTTGTTTATAGCAGGGGACCACCAGATTGGCTTCCTTTTTTGGAGGATAGCGTCTTGGTTCTGTTTGGGATAGCACGATCCATGCACTCGTGTAAGTGCTTATAAAGTGCAATTGTGTAGGATTCAGTAGTCGTAACTGTATTGTCCATCTGCATGGGTGTCATGAAGTTCACCACTTCTGTCTTAAGAAGCATGAAGTTGGCTTTGGAAAATTTTTTTTACTGTGGTTTCCTTAATGGAGGTTGGGGACAGGATGTGGATACCTAGGGTAACTAGCTTATGGTCGGATCGGACCAATGAGGCGTTGACTTCAGGTGTGGAACACCAGTCACTCATGTTGGTAAAGACTAGATCTAGGATATTTTTGCCCCTGGTGGGGGTGTGGCTAAGTTGATCCAGGGCACTGGAGTTTATGAATTCCAGAAAGAGTTTAGCGAAGGAGTTGGTACGTGAGTAGTTTTCCCAGTTAATGGTGGGGTAGTTGAAATTGCCCATTATTAGGGTGTTTGGTTGAACCCTAATATTTTCCAGTAAATCTAGGAAAGAGGAGTGGGAATCCTGGGGCATGGTGGGGGATCTGTAGTAAGCTACAATTTGGATTGCAGTTTTGCCCAGAGTTAGTTGCACTTGGATAAACTTGGCTGCATTATGCTGAGCAACTAGCCTGGAAGTGTGGATATCCTTAATGAATATGGACATACCTCTGCCTTTGGTGTTCCAGTCCAGGTTACATGGCCGAAAAGTGCTGTATGAGTTATAGCCTGGTAGTGCAGTGGTGCTCTATGGAGCCTTGAACTAGGTCTCAGTCACTGCACAGGTATCGATGTTCTCCATTTTAAGGAGTGCCTCGAGTGAATGTATTTTGAGATTTAGACTTCTAGCATTGAGTAGCATCACCCTCAGTTTTTTCTTGCCTGTTCCTATTACGGTGGTGAATTTGTCATTTGAACCTTGCCTAAAAAATGCACTATAGGGGCCGCAAGAACCTTAGCCAATATCCGGAATTCCAGGGGTGACAAGTGCAGGCCATCTCTGGCAAAGCATTGTGGTCTGTCGACCATGTAATCCAAAGCAGACAGATACTGGATCCCTTTAGAATGACACCAGAAGCTTAGGTGTGTTGGAGGTGGAGGTTGCTTGCATTTCTGCTTTGGAGGTCTCTGTTGCTTGAGCAGATTATTACTGAGAGCCTCCGTGAATGTTTTTGTGTTTCTGTGTGGATTTTGGTGGTGTAGATTTAGTGAGACTATGTGAGGAGTGTGGTGTGGTGCAAGTGTTTACCTTCTGAACTTAAGTTCAGTCTTGGTTGGAGAGAGCTTTACATCCAGTTTGGCTAGATAAGTGCATCTCTCACAGGTTGTAGTGTTGGGTGGTAGGAGGAGAGGGTTTTCTGTGTACATGAGGCAATTTCTGCATTGCCCCAAGATGCCAAGATTCATCAGACAGACAGAAGAGAACACTGGGAGCTGACCCTTGGACATGCCTGAATAATAAACAATTTTCCTCTAGATAAGTGAGGAAAGTGAGTACAAAAGCTGTTTTTCTCTAAGCAAGTGAGGAATGTAAGTACCAAAACTGTTTTCCTCTGGGTAATGAGGAAGGTTGAGTGCTGTAGTAATTAGTAGGTTAATTTAGTGCTTACAACAAGTTCTGAACAAGTGCTGATCACGAATAAGCAAATTCAAGTGCTAAAACTAAGAATCTGTATCTGGACTAAACTAGTTACAGGAAAGGGGGGAAGCAAGTGCAAATGCGGGCTTTTAAATCAGAAAGTTGAGAGGAATGGAAAAACTGCCCAAACGGACAATAACTACCATTTCTGGGCCAGAACCACTCCTTATGTGGTAGATAGGTTACCTAGTGCTTACCACTCCCACTGATGAGCTAGAAGGCTTCCCTCCAACACAGAAAGCATGGGGGGGCTCAGAAGCTTACATACAGTCCTGGATACAACAAATCTGGATCTGGAATACACTAGTTACAGGAAAGGTAGGAAACAGGCTTAGATTTTTTTTTAATACAGAAAAGTAGCTAAAACAGCAGTAAAACAATTCAAAAAACTAATAATACTCAATACTAATAATACTCAATATAAATCATTATGGGGAATTTTGCAGGCATATAATGTAAGCAAAAAAATATTACAGGTAATAAAATCTGTTTATGAAAGGAACTATGTGAAACTAAATGTAAATGGCTGGATTGGGGAAGAAATAAAAATAGCATGTGGAATAAAGCAGGGCTGCCAGCTAGTAGTGTCATTTCTCATTAGTTATGAATGTAATAGTGAAGGAAATTAATAAAATGTCAAGTAGTGGTGGATACAAAATAATGAAGGAAGTACAATTGCCAACAATGTATAATTATGCGAATGATATTATATTAATTGCTAAAAATAAAGTTGTTGTTGTTTGTCTTTCGGCTTTTCCCCTGTAAGGGGTCGCCACAGCGGAACTCCGGTACGCTAATGACTGGCAGTAGATTTTTATGAAACGCCAAGGTGCCAGCTCAACGCCCAACCTTCAACGAAGGCATGCCCATTTACGCACGCATGTCTTTCTAACGTTAACCAACCGCGGGGAGGACATGCAGACTCCACACAGAAGGCACTCCAAAGCCCAGACAAAAATCGAACGGGAGAACCTCTTGCTGTGAAGTAACAATTGCTAAAAATAAAGTATGGATGGAAAAATATATGAAGAATTAAGCATAAATAAGGAGAAAAGTAAGGGATTTGGATTTGAAGGTATGACAGGAAGTGAGGAGTTCAATGAAAAATATATAGATATATTAGGAATAACATTTGGAAGGAATTAATACAGACAATTGTGGAATAATGTACTCGAAGTATAGGATATGACATTTTTGGAAATCATATAGATTTTCATATAGAAAAAAAGCACACTTGTTGAACACCATGGTAATAGGAAAACTGCTTATGTTGCTAACATCTATATGATTCCTATTACGTATAAAAAAAGGAATTGATGATTATGTTCTCCTTTATATGGGGCTCTAGACTGAATCCAGTCAAAAGAGGGATTCTGTATATGAAAGAAGAGCAAGGAGGTTTGAGTTTAATAAGCCCAATAGTACATGCAGCATGTTTAATTTTATATAAGCTATTAAAAGGAATTATGAAGGAAAACAAAAACTTGATAGAAATGATACTACATTACAAATACTAAGAATTGTGTGAAGAAATGGAAGTTAAAAAACAAAGTAAAAGCACTGTGAATGAAGAAATGAAAAATTACCAAAATAAAATTGTGTTATGCAAAATAAAAATATATGTGAGAAAAACAGAAAGGAATGGTAATCAAGTATTATGAAAGCATTTGATTGTATTGATCCATGGAAAGACTTAGAAATAGATAAGAAAAAAGCCATAATGATGAGATATAACAACTATAAAAAGATTAAAGAAGGTAAAGATTTTTTATGGAGATTGTCTATTAGAAAATTGCTGGTTAAGACAAATATGTCATATAAAAAAAGGAAGACAGAATATGTAATAAATGTGGAGAGTTTGAGACTACCGTGCATATGTTTTTGAAATGTGAAAGAGTTAATAATTTGTGGAAAGAAATATGCAAAGATAATAGGGTGAAAAGTTTGTTAAAAATTGAACAAATAAATATGGACATAATAGAATTTGGTTATTATGGTGCACGTAAACAGGAAGAAGTGAAGAAAATGGACAGAGTAATATTTTATGCTTCATGGACTATATGGAATGAGAGACTAAATAAACTTAAATGCAATGGAAAATGCACTTTGACAAAGACTTTGGATGTTTTGGTTGTGGATAAAAGAGTTGGGGGAATGCTTAAATTGAAGTTTATAATATATGGAGATTTGTAAATAGAGATAAATAATGTAACTATGTAATGTATATATCAATAAAAAACCCTACTCTTGGCAGTAGGGGGAAGTGTGTGTGTGTGTGTGTGTGTGTGTGTGTGTGTGTGTGTGTGTGTGTGTGTGTGTGTGTGTGTGTGTGTGTGTGTGTGTGTGTGTGTGTGTGTGACACAACAGACTTCCTGTTCCCATTTCAGGCAAGGAGGCGGCCTGGAAGAACAGGGAAAAAGCTTGGCCGATTCAGCTTTTACTGAAACTTCAAGTGAAAGTTAGTGAAAATGCAGTCAAAATGGTAGAATCGCTGCCAGAAATGTTCTGAAATGATTTGAGAGCAGATAAGTTGTTATTGATTGGAGAGGAGGTTGAGGAGGAAATGGAGGTGAATGCAGATATGGAAATGCATTGAATCAATAGAAAAAGTGGAAAATGCATTGTTTCAACCCTCCAGTTGAGTGGATTGCAGGATGTTTATCAGCACGAAATGATAAACCAGAATGAGCCAGAAAGTAGAGCTGCAGTATCCTGGAGTGAGTTTATGAAGAGAAGAGAAGAAGAAAATGTGCCAGCGAATGTTCCAGAGAAAAAGACTTATGCTAAAACAGTGGGAGAAACTGCCAAAGAGGAGAGCGGAATAAAAGAAACAAAAAAGAAATTTGTGGTTTGGGTGAGCAGTAAAAAGGAAGAAGGTTTAGACAGATATAAGGTCTGGGACAATGTTATAGTACCACTGGGTGTCAAAGTTGAAAAGGTAAAAGCTTTCATTTTAATTAAAGAAACATTTTGTAACTTGATATTTGAAACTTTTTTTGGGGGGGGAGGGTTATGAAAAAAAGAAAAAACAGACTTTCCATTGTCAGAATATGTTGTACAACCTTTGTTTAGACAAACAAACAAAAAAAGGGTTTTGATTCAGTTTAGAAATGAAGTGGAAGCAAAGGAGCTGAAAGACACCACGCAAAGAAGTGATGGACACTACTAAAATATATGATGAAAGAGGCCTATGAACAGGGAGATGGGAATGTGGAGGTACTTTAAAAATGAAAAATGACAATGTGATACATATACCTAGTATTATTAATGTTCATGGTAACAGAGGGTTTGTGAAGTACACAGGACAACCTAAAACATGTTATTTTGTGGAAAGAATTATCTTTTAATTAATTAATGTGACAAAAAAAGTCATTTAAGTGGTCAAACAGACCATAATGCAAAGAAATGTCAATTAAAGTGTAAAACGTCTGGCAATACAGGGCCATTCATGGTTATAATGTGAGATAGAGACATAAGAAAATAAAAATGAAAATGTAAATCAAGTTATACAAGAAAAATAAATAGAAATGTTATACAGGAACTTATACCACAAATGGAAAATGTAGAAGTTGCCTTTAAAATTAAATAAAAAGATAAATAAAAAGAAATAGATGAGACAAGTGAAAAAGAGTCAGAGTGCCATGTGGTAAAAGGCAAGAAAAATTCTATAGGAAAAAGAGCTTGAGAGAGAAAAAGAAAGTTTAAAATATTATAGTAAAAGAAAATAAGACAGATAAGGGATAAAAACATACAAAATATAACTGTTCAATAAAACTGAAAAGTTTAGCTTTAAATGTGAACAGTATTAAAAAATATGAAGAGGAGAAATAATATTATCTATTTGTGTGCAACTGCATATGCTCAAATAATAGTGTTAGAAGAAATTAGGCTGTTAACGGAAGAAGAAAGGGTACAAACAGAAAGGCTTTGGAATGGTACTGTTACTTGGAATACAGGTAAAGAAACCTGTTCAGGTATACGTATACTGTTTAAAGAGAATATAAAGACAGTAGATGCAACAATAATAGAACTAGGGAGAACTGTAGTTGATCTGAGAAGAAAAAGGTATGTACATAGGGTTACAGATTTATATGTGAGGAGAGAAACAATGTTTAAACGTATACTTAATTATATTTATGTGAATATGGATATAACAACCGCCAATGACTTTAATTGTAACCTAAGGAATAAAAAGGAGGACTGTGATGTTAAAATAGAGAAATTATGAGGAGTGGACAATTAAAAATGTGGGGTAATAAACACTGGATATATAAAAGGAATAAAATTAAGACATAACTTTATTACTTTTTAATATCACAAAGTTTAGAAATTACTCAAAAAAGGAATAAAATATACTGGATTTTCTGATCATGGGATTACTTGGATAAAAATTCATGAAGAGGAGGAATATATTAAAACAGGGAAAGGAATAAAAAGAATTAATGAAAAAGAACTGGATATAGGAGAAAGAAAAAAGCTTATAGAACTATGGGAACAACATATTAGAATGAGACCTTTCTATAAAAAGTGGACTATGTGGTTGACACAATTTAAAAATAAATATAAAAAGGTACTTTTAGAATGTGTAGAAGAGAAGAGGAAAAGAAAAAAAAAGGAATACAAAGTATTAAGTAAAGAACTTTTTAAAGCTTTAGTAGAAAAGGATAGAATATTATATGAGGAAGAAAGATATACAAAGGAAATCAAGAAAAAATAACTTGTTATATAAACAAAATATTGCTTATAAGGGAAAAAAGAGGAAGTAGGACCATATTTATGTAATAATGACAGCTAAAAAATAAGAATTAAAAAAATAAAGAAGGGAAACAAGTTAAGAAGCAAGAAGGAATATATGAAATAATTAAGAGCTATGTATTAGATTTATATGGCAAAAGGGAAGTGTACATAGAACAAATGTATGATGGTGAGAGATTTAATAAGGAAGACAATGAATATTTAGAGAAAAAATAAATTTAAAGGAGTTGAATGAGATTATGAATTATATTAACATAAATATAGCCATATGATTAGATGGGATTGAATATATGTATAAAGAAATGGAAAACTGGCAAAAAAAGAAGTTATGTACTCACTATAATGTTCCATCTGAGTAGTTATACTTAATTTTCTGCAACCTGTGGGTATTCGGATCCATATTGGATCTGAGCCGGCAACATTTTATCAAACATCTGCTCTAAGCTCCTCCCCTTACCCATAATCCCTCACATCTCCTACCTTCCCTCAGATCGTGTTTGCCACTAATCAAACTATTAGCAGCTCAATAACACTAACCTAGAACAGGTTCGGGGGAAGGAGGGAGGGACGGTTGCAGAAAAAGAAGCAGAACTACTCAGATGGAATGTTATGGTGAGTACATAACTTCTTTTTCTGAAGTAGTTAACTTCCTTTATCTGCAACCTGTGGGACAGAGTCCCCAGCTACCACAACTCCTGGGAGGCCCTCATGGAAGGATATTCCTGAGCACCGCAGAGCCAAAGGATGCTCTCCCTCTAGAGATGAAATCCAACTTATAATGAGAAATAAATGTATGTGACCTTGCCCGGGTCGCTGCTGCACAGATATCATCAAGAGAAACCCTAGACCAAAAGGCAGCAAGAAGTTGCCATAGATCTGGTAGAATGAGCTTTAATAGGACCAGGTGGGGATAGGCCTTTATCCCTATAGACTTGCAGTATACATTGTGTAATCCATCTAGCTAAGGAGACCTTGGAAATGGCCTTGCCCAAAAAGGGTCTGGAAAAGGACACAAATAATTGGTCAGACTTACGGAATTGTTTAGTCCTGTGTAAATAGAAATTAAGCTGTCTATGAACGTCTAGCAAATGCAGCTCATATTCACCCTTGTTCTGGAAATTTGGAAAGAACACAGGCAGACTAATCATCTGGTTAATATTAGACTTGGAAGCAACTTTCGGTAAGAAAGAAGGGTTCGTACGAAGCAAAACCCTGTCTTTATGACAGATCAAGTAAGGGGGCACAGCAGACAAAGCTTGGATCTCAGAAACCTTTCTAGCCGAGGTAATGGCCACTAGAAAAGCTGTCTTCCAGGACAGGAATTTCAAATCTACTGACGCTGCTGGTTCAAATGGGGGTGCCACCAATGCCTGTAGAACTAGGGTAAGGTCCCAAGGAGGGGTGGAATTCTTGACAGGGGGACGCAAAAGAAAAGTACCTTTTAGAAAGGCCTTGCACAATCTCAAAGAGGCCAGAGCATTCAGATTTTCGCCAACATGTAAATTAGATATGGCTGTCAGTTGTACTTTCACTGTAGAGGAACTAGCCCCTTGTTGGAAAATATAGGACAAAAACTCGAACACTGCAGGAACCGAGGCTGTAAAAGGATCTAGGTTTCTCTGAGAAGCCCAATTAGAGAAGCGGTTCCATTTGCTGCGATAAACTTTCCTAGTGTAAGCTTTGTGGGATGCCACTAGAATACTCTTTAGTGAAGGTGACAGACCAGGAGTCCTAGCGATCAAGGGAACTGGAGCAAGCAAGCCGTCAGTTTGAGGCTGTCCAGATCGGGCGGACTGATGCCTGAGGGATGAGAAATGAGATCCGGGCAGGGATCCAGAATCCATGGAGGAGTTAATGAGACCAGAGGAAGGGGAACCACACCTGACGAGGCCAGAACGGGGCAATGAGGATCACTTTGCACCCCAGTCGGTAAGCTTTCTGAAGAAACTTCGAGATGAGAGGTAGCGGGGGATAGGCATACAGTAACCCGGGAGGCCAAGCATGGACGAGAGCGTCTCTGGGTGAGTCAGCTGGTGAGGGAATCAGAGCAAAGAACTCGCTGCACTTGCGTTGGAAGGAGATGCGTAGAGATCGCAGCATGGGTGACCCCACACAAGGAAGATCTCCTCTGCTACTGACTGTTTCAGAGACCACTTGTATGGCATTAGAATAGCCCGACCCAGTCTGTCCGCTAAAATGATGGAGCATCCCGGCATGTGCATTGCAATCAGAAACAGACTGGTGGAAATCACCCACTCCCACACTCTCATGGCCTCACGGCAGAGAGGGTAAGATCTGGTCCCTCCTTGTTTTTTGATGTACCAGACAACAGACATGTTGTCTGACTGAATTGCAATCGTCCCTGGGGGAAGAACAGCATGAAAGGCTTGCAACGCTAAAAGCACTGCCCTCATCTCCAGAACATTGATATGTAATCTGGTCTCGGTCTGGGACCATGTGCCTTAGACAGTCATTCCCAAAAAGTGCCTGCCCACCCGAGCTGTGGCTTGGGATGGGGTTAAGAATGGACAACCTGCCAAGATTTCCGGCGACTGGAGCCATCAAATGAGAGAAATCTTGCAGGTTTTGCTGATCCATATAGGGTAGTCCATGGGGAGGTCTAACCAAGTCCACTGAACTGCCAGGGTCCACTGAAGCACCCTCATGTGAAGGCACTCACATGGAAGAATTGAAATTGATGTGGCCATGGAGCCTAGGGCTTGGAGAATGTCGCTCGTCATCGGCGTCCTGGGGCCGAGGATCACTGACACATGGGCCCGTAGGTTCTGGACCCTGTGCCGAGTGAGAAAAACTTGCAATAGTACAGTGTTCAACCGTGCTCCTATGAATTCCAAGTTCTGTGTTGGGTTCAAGCGGGACTTGGAGATGATGATGGTAATCCCTAGATTGACTGCAAGATGCTGGAAGGAGTCTCTGGCCATGCAAAGTAGATGCTTGGTGGCAGCAGCGAGGAGCCAAAGGTCTAAGTAAGGAAACACCTGAATCCCCTGAAGTCTCAGGTGAGCTGCTATGACTGCAGTGACCTTGGTAAACACCCTGGGGGCTGCGGTGAGACTGAAGGGTAGGGCTCTGAACGGGAAATGATTGGCTCCCTGCTGGAAGCGAAGGAATCTCCTGGAGCTTCTGCAAACTTCGATGTGGTAGTAAGCAACCTGGAGGTCTATCGAGCACATCCAGTCACATTCTCGGAGGTAAGGAAGAATGGACTGCAAGGTGACCATCTGGAATTTCTGTTTGGCTACACACAGGTTCAGGGTTGACATGTCCAATATGGGTCTGAGGTCCCCCGTCTTTTGTGGCACTAAAAAGAACCTGGAGTAAACACCTGATCCGGGCTGATCTGGGGGGACCGGTTCGATGGCCCGATTGTAAAGCAGCTTTGGAATTTCATGCGCTGCAACCTCCTTTTGAGCGGGTGTAACATCCGGGAGGCACTTTGATTGGATGGGTGGAGTATCCTCTGGATATTATTTGGAGCACCCAAAGGTTCATCGTAATGGACTCCCAAGCTGTTAGGTGCAATGACAATTTTCCCCCGACTGTCTCCAGAGTAGAACAGTCGGGCAACCCCTCAGGGTTGCTGCGCGGGTCTATCCGAGAAGGTCTCCCTAGACCCAAAGTTCCTCAGGCCCCCACTGCCTGTGGGGCGGCATCTGTCTTGTCTCCCTCTGCCTCTAGGGGACGGGTTGTCCTGAGTGTCTTGGGAAAACTGAGATTTTTGGAACCACATCTTCTTCTGCCCTCTCTGACTCCTAGAAAAGGATCTTTGAGGGCTAGAGAAGTGGACTTCAACGGCAGACAGAGTCTTCCCACCCTTCTCGTTCTGGACCAGGGTGTCACGAACTGTCTTCCCAAACAGGGAGGAACCGTCAAAGGGAGCATTTGTGAATGACGCCTTTAAGGGGTCCGCGAATTGACAGAGTCTGAGCCAAGCGTGCCGCCTCATGGCTACGCCGGTCCCAGCTGCCCTAGATGCTCCTTCCGTGGCATGGGAAAGAAGACACATGGACGTGTTCGAAACAGATTTCACAGTCAACATTTTCACAGAGAACAGTCGCTTGTCCTCTGGTAACAAAGACTCTGGGGGGCAACACAGTGAATTCCGTGACTAGGTCTCGCTGGAGTCGAATGACGTGTGCCAAATAATTCAGTGCTTGTATGGAAAACATCACTGAAGAAAAGACTTGCTTCCCAAAACGATCCACCACCCTAGACTATTTGTCTGGAGGGTAGACCGAAGAACTTTCCTGAGCCAGTTCTCTCAGTGGCAGCTGCCACCACCAGGGGATCCCTTGTACCAGGCCTGTCTGTGGGAGGAAAAAGGATCCTGTCTGGGCATTTGGGTATTGGCTCTATGCTGTCAGGCTCCTTCCATGCCTGCGTGGTAATAAGATCCACTAATGGATCTGCAGGAGGGGACACCCAGGATGTAGATGGGCCTATCCTCGGGAGGTGACCTGGGGGAACCCCCACCTTCATCCAAGTCAGTATCTTCTGTGAGGAACTCGGGGGAGTCCATGTGCCTCCTCTTACAAGAATGCTTACGGGGGGCCCCCTCAGTGGGACTCTCTGAAGAGGGCTCGTAAGTCACGGGGGTGTTTCCACGATGGAATCCACCTGGTGGTCCTCTAGCACGGGCTGTCTCTGGGACAAGCTGATGGGAGTCGTGACCAAATCCACGGCAGCCTGGGCGGAGTCCGAGGCAATGGGCTGGGGTCTCAATCCCTGGGAGAGTACCCTATCCACCATGTCGAAGGCCAAAGGAAAGCGCACCTCCTTGGCAACCAGCAAGGAAGAAGTTCTCCCCGGCTTCATCGTAACGATCGGAGCTGAGGCCAAGGTAGCTAGGGTTCTGAAGGAATAGCTCGGATCCGACAAAGTCGGAGCCGAAGACATGTCCATTCCCTCGGATCCTGCTGCCTGTTCTCGGCCCCGAGAGTTGCTCAGATCTGAACAAGTCCGATCCGAGGAACTCAAGGTAATGGCTGGCATCGAGGTTGGAGGAACTGTCGGTGCCGAACCCCCAGCTCCGAGGATCCTCGGATCCATAAACCCCAAAGCCGCAGGTCAGATCAGGGAAAGAGAGATAGGATGGAAGAAGGGCGTAGAGGTCCCCTCTCTGGCTGGAGAGGGGCCTGGCAAGACTCCCATTTGGATTTGGGTCCGAATGAATCTCCACATCATCCTGTCCACGTCAGGCTCCGAGAGACTCCAAGTCGACTGCGAGGAGACGACCGACTCAGATCTGGCCCTGTGAGATGACCTCGAAGAAGGCCTCTGGTCCGAAGGCTCAGTCGGCTCTGGAGAGAACCTCAGGGAATGGAGCCAAGGAGAAGTGGTCCTAACAATTTTTGAAGGTTGTCTGGGAAATGGCTCCCGCTCCGGAGATCGCTTGCGGTGCCTTTCTGCCCTTTTCTCTTTCTCCCTCTTGTCCTTATCCTTTGATTTAGTCCCCGTCTCAGCAGGTTTAGAGGGAGGTTGAGGGCTGTTGGTCGGCTACTGGAGCCGATGTCGAGGCCGCCGTGTCTAAAGCAGAAACTGGTAGCTGGCCCTTAGCTACTAGTTTCGCCTTCCTCTCTTTTAAGGCCCTGGGGTTGAACCCTGCACACACACTACATGGCAGGCTAAGGTGGGGAATGCCCAGGCAAACAACACACAGAGTGTGGCCATCAGCCAGTGAAAGCTTGTGGCCACACACTGTGCATTTTTTAAATGTTGGTTTTGGCTGGTCAGCCATAAGCACATTCCACTCCGCTAAACCAAAAACGCACACATACCAGGGTTGGTTTAGGCCTAGTCTACCTCAAAAACACAAACTTTCTAAACTACGTTTTTTTTTTTTTTAAACAACAAACCAATGAAATGACAAAGGGGAGCAAGGGTTGCTCATAAACAATTGCTCTCACACACTAAATATATACACCAAAAGTTCCACTTACTACATCCAACCTGGAGCTAGAGAGACCACGATGCGAACGCATGAAGTGGCAAACGAGATCTGGGGAAGGTAAGAGATGTGAGGGAGTATGGGTAAGGGGAGGAGCTTGGAGCAGATGCTTGATAAAATGTTGCCAGCTCAGATCCGATATGAATCTGAATACCCACAGGTTGCAGATAAATTAAGTTAACTACTTCAGATATGATATTTATACAGGTAATGAATGGATAGACACCGGGATTAAGTATAAGGAAATGTGTACGGGGTTTTAAAATTTATGTAAAAGAATGGAAATAAAGATGAGATAAAAAAAATGACACCTATAATGTTAAATAATACAGACTATAAAGTTTTTATGAGAATAATAGCTAAAAGAATGCATTGTAAAATGGAAAGGTTATATATCAAAATGTGTATGGAAGAAAGGGAAACCAGGCTTTGTTGTGGTCAATAAGAGAAGTAATTGATGATATTATTAATAAAAAGGAGAAGTAAAGGTTATAATAGGTGATGTAAGTAAGGCATATGACAATATCCAATATGAATCATGATGGAGAATTTTGCAGGAGTATAACATAAGTGACAAGAACCCACGGTGGTGGTGCTGCGGTAGCGTTGTCGCCTCACAGTAAGACGCTGTCCTGTTCGATTCTCAGCTAGAGGGTCTTCTGCATGGAGATATGCATGAGTGGGCATACCTTCGTTGAAGGTTGTGCATCAGGGCTGGTAACTCGGCATGTAAAAATCAACTACCAATCATTAGCGGACCGGAGTTCCGCTGTGGTGACCCCTAACCGGGAAAAGCCGAAAGACACAAATCAAACAACATAAGTGACAAAATATTACAAATTATTAAATCAATATATGATAAAAATGATGTGAAATTAAATAAATGATTGGATTGCGGAAGATGTGAAAATAGAGTGTGGAATAAAACAAGGATGTCCAGCCAGCAGTGGGATATTTTCATTAGTCATGAATATAATAGTTGTAGAAATAAATAAAATGACAAGTAATGGAGGATATAAAATGAAGAAGGAGGTAAGGAGGTAAAAATACAGATAATGCATGCTTATGAAGATGACATTGCAATAATTGCTAAAAATAAATTATGGATGGAAGACATAAATGAAAAATTAAGTATTATATTTAAGAAAATTGGTTTAAGTATAAATACAGAGAAAAGTAAATGTGTGGTTATGAAGGGATAATAGGAGGGGTAGAATATAATGAAAAGTATATAGATATATTGGGGATAGTATCTGGCAGAAGTGAATATAAACATAAGCAATAGGACAAAGTTATTAACGGAATCAAATTAGCACTTTCTGGAAAACATAGATTTTCATATAGAAAGAAAGCACATTTGATAAATACTATAATATTGGGTAAAATAGCCAATGTTGTAAACATTTATATGATACCAGTGAAGTATGAAAAAGAAATTATGACGGCAATAATTTCATTCATCTGCAGTTTGAGACTGAACCCTGTAAAGAGAGGAATTTTACATGTGAAAGAAGAGCAGAGGAGGCTGGGATTGATAAACCCAATTGTACATGCAGCCTCTTTAAACATGTATAAAGTATTAAAAGGAGTTATGAAAGATAACAAAAATCTGGTAGAGACAATGTATGGTAAATGCACGCAACTTTGGGAAGAAATGGAAAATAAAAGTGTCAGTAATGAAGACATGAGAGAATTTCATAGTAAAATTGTGTTATGGAAACAAAAAGGAACGCAATAGAAAAGAACAGAAAAGAACACAAAAGAATGGCATGTTAATATTATGAAATCTTTTTTATTTTCTTGATCCATGGAAAGAGAAACAAGTAAGAAAAAAGGAATGATAAGAAATACAAATTATAAAAAATTAATGCAGTGATTTTTTGTGTAGGTTGTCTGTAGGTAAATTACCAGTAAAAGCAAATATGGCATACAAAATAAACAAGGTAGAACAAGTGTAAAGAATGTGAAAGAATTCAAGAGCTGTGGAAAAAAGTATGTAAACATGATTTGGTTAAAGATTATATGAAATTTGAAATTATATAAATGGATATGACAGAATGTGGTTATTATGGAACAAGACGTCAAGAAAAGGGAAAGAAAATGGACAGAGTTATATTTTATGTAACATGGACAATATGGAACGAGAAACTTAATGAGCTCAAATACAATGGTGAATGGAGATTGCCAAGAATATTGGAAAAATATGGTTTTGGTTGTGGGTAAAAGGATGGGGGGAAATGCTTGAAAAGAAGTTGATGTACTGAGTGATGTTTTTTATGTAAATGTAAATATGTGAATATGTAAATAATATGAAACGTACGAATGCTTACAAATAAAAAAACTACTTTTTGATAGGTATCATGGGTCTTTTACATCCATTTCAGTTACCACCAGCTCAAGAAGATGGGACCTCAATTTAACATCTCATCTGAAGTTTGACACACTAAGGAGTGGAGCATACCCCTACGCTATATTTCAGTGTCAGCCATTACTCCACCCGGTGTGATAACAGAACCCACAGTCTTCCGTACCAAACACTGAACACAAACTTACTATACTGTAGGCTGCCACTGAGGTGATTCACATATCCCTAGTTTGCTTCCTAAGATTATTCATTACATGGCAGACAACTATTTATTACAGTCTTATCTCTGTGTAATTATACTGTATGCACACACTATAAGCTTTACCAGAAGTCTTATCTTGTTCCATTTTCCTTGGTTACTTTTTTAGTATAAAAGCATCCTACATATTGTTTTAGTTTCTCACTGCCTGACTGAGTGACTGATTGTGCTGCTGTCTGTATCACCTCAGGTGTTGAAATCAGCTGCAAACTACAGAAACATGCCTCTCCACTGCATGATGCTTACTCCCAAATTGCATCATCACAATGCAGGACCACATGACTCAGAACAAGGAAGGAAATAAAGAAGTACCTTCTTCAGCATGCAGGAAATACAAACACAAGTTTATCAAACTTAAATGCAGGTGTTATGAAGACACTAATGTGAAGTAAAGTCACGTTTTTCAGAATGCCCACTTTACCTGATGAGTGCATAACTACTTCAAAAACAAATGACAATTGTTTTGCTATACTCAGCCCTCATCAGACCAACTACTGAGTACCATGTCCCCCTTTGGTATATACCTGACTAGGGAAATGCAACCACTGGGGCTTCCTCTGAGCTTCATCTTAAAAAGAATACAGGGCATAAACAACATGTCCTACATGAACCACCTTAAAGCTTTATTCCTGTACTCTGTCTCCTGCAGACTTCTGAGAGACAATATATGCCTGGCTAACAAAGCATCCCCAGATCCCACTCTGATGGACCTGTTGCACATCTGCAAAATAAATAGCATCAGTACTACCCAATCTAGGGACCTAAATCTCATCTGCAACATAAACAGGAAATGTTGGGAGGACAGGTAGATTTTCCAGGAGACTAACCCTTCCCTGGAACAGGCTTCCCATCCATACGAAGCAGTGTTTTTCCTTAACTCAATTCAAGTGTAACTTGGAAGAGTAGATGGGGAATTGGAATTTTACTACTGCTCTGGCCCCCATGTCTCTGGTAAACAAAGGCAGCCAGTAAATGCTTGACCACACATATTCAAGCCTACATATACCTCTTAAAATTACTCTAGCATATCAAAACTTGACAGATATATTTTGGGGTCATTAGCTTAGTAATTACCTATAAAATATCACACTTCCTTTTCTGTACCTTTAGTCATATGAAGGGGACTTGAAATGGTTCTGGGAAAGAGACAGACAAGTTGTTCAAAACATACTCAGCACTACAAATCATGGTAATCCATGGGAAAACAATGAAAGCAGTAAAGTTCCACTGGCAGTGTAATATAAATGGCAGTAGTGAGAGTCACAGTTATCTAAATAAAAAGGAAAGCATCGTCCTTTCTTATCTCTAGAATTGGTCATAAAAAGGTGATTTGAAATTGATTTTGGTAAACAGATGGAGGAAGTTACAAGATAAGATTACATCAAGATGGTATACCCCACGATGGCCATTTTGTGGTAAAACTTACTAAAAATAGGTTCACAAATTTGCAAGTGTTCTTCACTAGATGTGGATTCTCATGCAACCAGTATAATTGTCCCTCCTAAGCATGCATCTATTGCACACAAGTATATCATGTATACACACATTATTCATGATTTATGAATTTTGTGCAAATATTAAAATGTAAAAAAAAGTCTCTATATATTAAATGTTGAGCTTTAGACATCTTTATTCAAATTACACTCACACTGTTAAACTGTAAAAACAATGCATGTAAAACATGCTTTGTGGTTGTGTGTGTAACATGTTTGCATGACTGTGTTATACATGCTTGGGTTACAGCTGACGGAGGTCAAATGACCAGGCCACTTACCTGATTAACAAACAGAAACAAATAAGAAGAGCTTTAAATGATTCTGATACATTAAGCAAGCAATAATGCCCAACAGGGCGTGTGTTATTGTGGAAACAGTTAACACACCCTGGAGGGCATTACTGCACTTAAAGAAAGGGCTACCACTTAAATTCTTTTTACTATATATTTTTGATATAGTTTTGATGTAAAAAAGTTCTTCCACCTAATGTTTTAAACTTGCTTCAGTATATGTAATTTTTTGTTGGAGGAATCACTTTACATCCAAAATATAAGTTATACAAGTATTTAATGTCTAGAGACACACATTCAGAAGCACAGATATACATATGCACACACATTCAGAAACACAAATATACAGAATCTCACACAAATACATATATGGAAACACACACGTGCAAAACACTCAACAGCAATTTTGTTTATCCTTAGATTTCTTCTTGTGAACAAATGAATGAACCACAGAGTAAATAAAAGCATTGCAATTCTTTGCCCCCCCCACCCCCCACCCCACACGACTTTAATGTTCATGGCTTTGTTTCTGTAATAAAGACACTGAGGACTAAAGTCAGTCAATAATGCCTATCAGTAAGAGTTTCATAACTCTTAATTTGTTACTAATACCTGTTGATGGACTGCCTGTTGTAGACGCCATGTTTTGTCTGTCTCTCACTCATAAAGCACCCACACAAGCACAAATAAATGCAAACACAAACATACACACATTTTATATTTTATTATTTTCTTTATAGTTTTATGCTTTTAGAAAAAATGTATCACTTTCCTTGTTGTCACTAAGTGCTGCTCTTGGGTTTTCTTGCTATTTGACATTTTGCTACAAAAATTGTGTGGTCTCCCAGGTGGTCTGTTTTTGAAAGCAGAGAGAGTTTGTGAGAGAATGTTTCTTCGCCCTGTTAAAGTATAAGCTGCTGACCACTTTTATTTATTCTTTTAACAGGCTGTTTAATCTCTCAGCGAGTCCTGCATCTTGCGGATAGTAAGAAATATGTTAAACCCAACTGATGCCAACTTTTATGGCCCATTGTTGTACTGTTTGTCTGGTTAAGTGGATGCCCTCATATCTTTGTATATCTTACACTGTTTTAGTTTTTTCTTTTCATTTTACTCTCGCTATAGAACAAACAGCTGTTTAGCAAACATAAAAATTGTGGATGTTTGCTTCTTAATTGTCTGAGCTTCACAGCAGCTTAATATGTTTCCATGAAGTGGCAGACTTATTTTCCTGCGGGCATTTCCTGTACATTAACACCCTGCTGGAGAATGTTCATTCTCCAATCACAGTTTAATGTACAATTTGCTCATTTTCTAATTAAACACAAAATACATAATTTTTAAGTTTCAAGGCAGAGTTCTACTTTAAGTTGGTAACCTAGCAACAGCCTCAAGTGAAAAATGCCACCAGTTAAATGGGTTTTCCCAGGTATTAGTTATGCAAAAAACAGGCAACCTCCTACATCATAGCTTATTTGCATTATCATCATCTGTGCAATGGCCTAACATTTGCTCCATTGTTTACAGGAAAAAAAAAAAAAAAACACAAATTAGAAATCTAAATTACAGTTGAAGTGCTGAAGTTATAAGGTTTTACTTACTCAGTACATGTGGCACCTTCTCTCCATTCACAGTGGTGTCGCTGTTCTTTGGTGTATTTTGTGGAGCAGCATTGGTGGTGGTGGCGGTGGTGGTAGTGGCTGTGGCAGTAGTTGTTGCGTTGGTAGTGGCTGCAGTGATTGCAGCTTGCTGCTGTGCTAACTTCTCTCGAAATGCTTGTTGTCTGGTCTGTACAACATCAGGCATTACAGCATCTATAAGGGACAATGACTCAATTGGCCTGCCATCAAACACTGTGCCATCCTAAATAAAAAAGAAATGGGGACAGAGTGGAAGCAAACTTTAATGCACAATGAACCATACATATTTAAAAGTAAAGATGCACTATTTCTGTTGTGCATATCCAATCAATTGTGAACTGATAAAAAAATAAGATTCGCATTATATGTTTTGCAAGCTTTAGGTTTTCAAAAAAAAAATTTGATTGAGAAGAAAAAAAGTACTTCTGCTATGCTTCCATAGGCAACGCAGCTGGAATGTGCACACATATTTGAATGTACTGAATTAGTAACAGGTGCCATTCTAAACTTCTGCTGCTTACAAGCTTTTCTACTATTTTCGGTATGCATGTGAAACGGCATAATAAGAAGTGGCACACAACACGTTTCTAGAAGAAATTAAGAAATGCAAAGCTTGGAACTGGATCTCAAACAAAAGCACAACTACATTCTACAAAGCAAATCAGAATTATTTTAAGAAATACATGCTCAAAACTGAACCACAGCTTTATTTACATAAAAGCACAAACGCTAACTGCCATGTATATCTGAATAATGATGCTTCCACGCCAAGACGTAGCAAATTGTTTTATTTACATCTAATGTTATAGTAGTTAAGCGCTTTCACCCATTACATATGGGCTTTATCAGAACTACTGACACAAATTCAGCTGTAGTTTAAATAAAAGTTTTGGCGCCAAATGGCCGTTTAAAAAAAAAAAAAACTTCCCTTAAAGATATACACTCTACATTGATAGAATGCTCAGCATATCACCTGAGTATTAACAATAATATTAAAAAAAAGTTTTATTAAAAATATAGATCCCTGATTCTAATATTACTTGAATGAACATAATATTAAATCACAACTGTAACAGCACTCTAGAATATTAGTGTGTTGATATAACTATTACTACACATTAATATAAACACACAAAAATATTACCACACTAAAAAGAAAAGTAAAAAGGATAATAGATAATATAAAAAAATAATAAATAATGTAGAAAGTAATAAATACCAGCAGTATAACAATATGTTGTGTAATCCAACTATAAACTGAATGAACAATGTATATGAATATAATCATCATATGTTTAACCCGTCAATTTATAATTTCCTTACCAAAAGTGGTTTAATGGATATGTGGTCATTAAGACCTGGCAAAGTTGAAGCATCTGTATACAATTGCCACCAGACCTCCTTGTAACCCAAGGTAGCCTTGGTGTTACCCCCCAGGATCAAATTGATAAGTAATATTATTAGAATCTGGTATCTATATAAGTATTTTTTAATAAAACTTTTTTATTATTATTGTTAATGCTCAGGTGATATGCTGAGTATTCTATCAATGTAGAGTGTATACCTTTAAGGGAAGTTTTTTTAAAAACTGCCATTTGGCGCCAAAACTTTTATTTAAACTACAGCTGAATTTGTGTCAGTAGTTCTGATGAAGCCCATATGAAATGGGTGAAAGCGCTTAACTACTATAACATTAGATGTAATAAAATAGGTTGCTACATCTTGGCTTGGAAGCATCATCATTCAGATATACATGGCAGTTAGCGTTTGTGCTTTTTGTGGACTACATTATTTTTGTTGACCAACGCTTTATTTCTTCAGTTTATTTACATAAGACAAGCAAGCACAGCTAATGACAGAGACCATGGGCACTGCGTGTCCAAAGAAGACTGTGGTTCTACTGGCATAGCACTTGGCTTTTACAAAGATGCAGTTCTATATTTTTCCCCACTACAACATAACTTACTAATCTGTGTGCACAGACCTCACATTTGTGTCACACACGGATGAATCCTTGACCTCTACCCAGCTGGCCGAACCCAAGTAGTAATGCTGGCCCTGGTAACACTGGCAAGGGAAAAAGGGAAATGAGTGACTATGTTTTGACCATCCTGGGGGGGGGGGTGATGGCATGTGTTCTGGCACTTCTGTTGCTCCAGTATTATAGGGTGAAGGAAAAATAACATAGAAAAGTACAGTTGTGTGCACTTACCATAAATGTAGATGTTGTGTATTCACTGTTGCAGTCATCACACTTGGGTTATCTGCCTGCAGGTAGACCTCAGTCGGCCAGAATACCAGAGACTTAGTATTTCTGCGTCAGCTGCTGTCACTCCAGGACTGACGTCAGGTCATCAGGGGTATAAAAACAGGCAGCCGACGCCATTGTATCAGTTTTTTGTGCCCCAAATATCTGGAGCCCCCTATAGGGAGCTAAGTTATTAGTTGGGGAAAAACACCACCAGTAAAAAGTAAATACCAATATTCCTGAAAAGGGGGGAGGGTAGTAAAAGGCATAGAGAGTTTAGAGAGAGAGAGAAAAAACAGGGGGCTGGAGGGAGGGAAACCAGGACTGCAACAGTGAATACACTTGAACATCTTCATTTATGGTAAGTGTACAGAACTGTACTATGTTCTTCATGTTTCACTGTTGCAGTCACCATACTTGGGTAGAGTCCCAAAGCTGTAGAAGGGTGGAGGCAGTCACGAAGAGTTAGGGCTGGCTAGAATGCCTTGCAAGACTGCTGTTGCAAAACATGCCCTGAATTTGGAAACGATAGGCAGGTGGTAATGCTTGGTGAAGGTGTGAACAGAACTCCAGGTAGCAGCTTCCAGGATGTCCCTGGTAGGGACTCCCCTGAGGAATGCTGTAGAGGCAGAAGTTGCCCTAGTGGAATGTGTTCTGACCCCCTGAGGAGTTGGTTTCCCATGGTGCTTGTAGCAGAAATGGATGCAATGTGCTACCCATTTGGAAACTGTTTGCTTTGAAATGGCCTTGTCCTCTGGCCCTGTTGCAAAGCTGACTAGTAACTGTTCAGATTTTCTGAAGGGCTTAGTCTTATCAAGGTAGAATCTGAGCTGTCTGTGCACATCCAAGGAGTGCAGGATCCTTTCCCCTTGATTTTGAGAATTAGGGAAGAAGGTAGGCAAGTGGATGGATTGACTGAGAGCCACACTGGACACCACTTTAGGCATAAAGGAAGGGTTAGTCCTGAGGGAAACCCTGTCCGCATGGAAAATAATGAAGGGTTCCACAGCCATAAGTGCTTGTAGCTCAGACACTCTTCTAGCTGAAGTGATGGCTAGAAGCAAGGCTGTTTTCCAAGAGAGGAATTTTAGTTTTGCTGATGCTGCAGGCTCAAAAGGGGGTAGCGTGAGCTTTTCCAGTACAAAGTTAAGGTGCCAAGCAGGGGTGGGTGCTCTCCATGGCAGCCTTAAGTTGTTTGCCCCTCTCAGGAACTGTTTGATAAGACGGTGAGAGAAGAGAGGTGGCTCAATGTTGTAATGAGCTGAAATGGCAGAGGCATGGCTCTTAATGGAGGAGAAGGATAGGTCTCTGTGGAGTACATCTTCTAAGTAATCCAGGATTAGAGGCAGGGAGGGTAGGGTTGTGTCCTCTCCTTTAGATTGAATCCAGGAGCAGTACCTTTTCCACTTATCAGCATAGGATGTCCTTGTACTGGCATTTCTGGCTTCAAGGATGACGTCCAGCACCTGCTTGCTTAGGCTGGTTACCGGGGTGGAAAATTCAAGGAATAAGCCAGGCTGCAAGATTTAGGGTTTGCAGTTGCAGATGCAAGATGTGTCCCCCCCTGCTGAGACAGCAGGGTTGGGTTCTGGTGTAGGTGCCAGGCTTCGCAGGAGTGGGTACCAGTGTTGGCGTAGCCAGTCCGGAGCAATCAGAATTGTCCTTGGTCTGTCCTGTCTTATCTTGAGCAACACTCTTGAGAGGAGGGGCTGAGTGGGAAAGGCACAGATTGAGAGATTTACCCACTGGAAGGATAGGGCATCCACTTTCCAGGCCCTGCTGTGAGGTGTCCTGGTGCAGAATCTGCTGAGCTGGTGATTGTAGGGGAAGGCAAAGAGATCCACCTCTGGGGTCCCCTATTTCTGAATCAGAAGGTTGAAGGTTCGGGGCTCTTAGTTGCCACTCGTGTGGGTCTAGGAGATTTCTGCTTAAATTGTCTGCTAGTGAGTTTTGTCTGCCCGGCAGGAATTGAGCTTGCAGATGAACCTGCACTGTCCAAGGCTGTGTTCCACCGGGCCATGGCTAGCCTGCAGAGTGGGTAAGAGTGGGTTCCCCCCTGCGTGTTGATGTACCACATAAAGTACAGTTGTGTACACTTACCATAAATGTAGATGTTCAAGTGTATTCACTGCTGCAGTCATCACACTTGGGTTATCTGCCTGCAGGTAGCCCTCAGTTGGCCCAAATACCAGAGACTTAATATTTCTGCGTCAGATGCTGCCACTTCTTCCATGACGTCAGGTCGTCAGGGGTATAAAAATAGGCAGTCGACGCCATTGCATCAGTTTTTCTTGCCCCAAATATCAGGATCCCCCAAATAGGGAGCTAGTATATGGTGGGGAAAACACCACCAGTAAAAAGTAAATACCAATACCAGTAGGAATAGCCACAGAGAGGAGAGAGAAAGAGATAGAGAAACCCAAGGGGCTGGAGGGAGGGAAACCAGGACTGCAACAGTGAATACACTCGAACATCTACATTTATGGTAAGTATACACAACTGTACTATGTTCTTCGTGCTTCACTGTTGCAGTCATCACACTTGGGTTGATTCCCAAAGCTGAGGAATGGTGGAGGCAGTCAAGAAGAGTTAGGGCTGGCTAGTAGGCCTTGCAAGACTGCTGTAGCAAATCCTGCCCTGGATTTGGAAAAGATAGGCAGGTGGTAATGCTTGGTAAAGGTGTGTACAGAACTCCAGGTAGCAGCTTCCAGTATGTCCCTTGTAGGGAATCCCTTGAGAAATGCTGTAGAGGTAGATGTAGCTCTAGTGGAATGTGTTTGACCCCCTGAGGGGTTGGTTTTCCATGGTGCTTGTAGCAGAAATGGATGCAGTGCGCTATCCATTTGGAAATGGTTTGTTTTGAAATGGCCTTGCCCTTTGCCCCTGTTGCAAAGCTGACTAACGGCTGGTCAGATTTTCTGAAAGGCTTAGTCCTATCAAGGTAGAACCTGAGCTGTCTGTGCATGTCCAAAGAGTGCAGGATTGTTTCCCCTTTATTTTGAGGATTAGGAAAGAAGGTTGTCAAAGGGATGGATTGGTTGAGAGCCACACTGGACAACACTTTAGGCATAAAGGAAGGGTTAGCTCTGAGGGAAACCCTGTCAGCATGGAAAATAATGAAGGATTCCACAGTCATCAGTGCTTGTAACTCAGACACTCTTCTAGCTGAACTGATGGCTAGAAGCAAGGCTGTTTTCCAAGAGAGGAATTTTAACTCTGCTGAAGCAGCAGGTTCAAAAGGGGGAAGCGTGAGCTTTTCCAGTACAAAATTAAGGTGCCATGCGGGGGTGGGTTCTCTCTTTGGTGGCCTTAAGTTGTTTGCCCCTCTTAGGAACTGTTTGATGAGAGGGTGAGAGAATAGAGATGGCTCAGTATTGTAATGAGCCAAAATGGCAGAGGCACGGATCTTAATGGACAAGGATAGGCCTCTGTGGAGTAGTTCTGCTAGGTAATCCAGGATTAGAAGTAAGGAGGGCAGTGCTGTGTCCTTTCCTTTAGACTGAATCCAACAACAATACCTTTTCCACTTTTCACCATAGGATTTCCTAGTACCGGGCCTTTTGGCTTCAAGGATGATGTCCAGCACCTGCTTCTTAGGGTTGCTGGTGAGGTATTTAAAGAATAAGCCAGGCTGCAAGATTTAGGGTTTATAACTGTGGATGCAAAATCTGCCCCTCCTTCTGTGAAAGCAGGGTTGGGATCTGGTGTAGGTGCCAGGGTGGCACCGTTGTCAGGCTGCGCATGAGTGGGTACCAGTGCCGGCGTGACCCGTCCGAGGCAATCAGAATTGCCCTTGGCCTGTCTTGTTTTATCTTGAGTAATTCTCTTGAGATAAGGGGCAGAGGGGCAAAGAAATAGATTGAGAGGTTTTCCCATTGAAAGGATAGGGCATCCACCTTCCAGGCCCTGCTGTGAGGGTACCTGGTGCAGAATTTGCTTAACTGGTGGTTGTTGAGGAAGGCAAAGAGAGCCACCTCTGGGATCCCCCATTTCTAGATTAGAAGGTTGAAGGTGCTGGGCTCCAATTTCCACTCATGTGGGTCTAGGATATTTCTGCTTAAGTCGTCTGCCAGTGAATTTTGTTTTCTTGGCAGAAATTGAGCTTGTAGACAGAACTTGGTTGTCCAAGGCTGTGTTCCACAGGGCCATGGCTAACCTGCAGAGTGGGTAAGAATGGGTTCCCCCTTGCTTGTTGATGTACCACATAACTGTGGTGTCTTGTTTTTATCAGCAGTTGCCCTGGAAAGAGTAGGTATCTGAAAGCTGTCAGGGCATTCTGTACAGCTAGCATCTCTTTTTGACTGATGTGCAGGAAAATTTGCCTTGGGCTCCAGTGGCCCTGAATACATTTGCCCACCATGTGAGCCCCCCCCCCCCCCCATGCATAATCTGATGCGTCTGTGGTTAGGGTCTGGGCGGCATGGGGTTGAGTAAAATGCAGTTCCTTGTTGTGGCTGCATGCTTCTGCCCACCAAAGGAACTCTGTCCTTAGACAAGGTATGATAGGAATGACTGTTTCCAGGTCCTGAGAATGTTGGCACCAAAGACTTTTTAAGTACTACTGAAGTTTCCTCATATGCAGTCTTGCATATGGAATTATCAGAATACATGAGGCCATGAATCCTAGGGCTTGCAGTATTTTTCTTGCAGATAGATGGGTTCTGGTGGCCATTTGTTTGAAGTAGTCTGTCAGATAGACCTGTTTTTCTGAAGTGAGGAATGCCATCTGGGAAGTTGTGTCCAAGCTTGCTCCCAGGAATACAATCTTTTGACTGGGTACCAGTTGTGATTTCATTTTGTTGATCATGTACCACAATGAAGTTAGAAGGCTTTTTACAAATGTCAGGTGCTGAAGCAGCAACTCCTGACTGTCTGCCTAAATTGGGCAGTCCAAGTACGGGTAAATTTGGATATTTCTCTGCCTGCAGTATGGAATGGCTGGAGCCAGGCATTTTGTGAATATCCTGGGCACAGTAGATAAGCCAAAGGGAAGTGCAGAGAACTGATAATGCATAGACTCTGCCCTGAAACGCAGATATTTCCTGCATGACTCTCTTATGGGGATGTGCAGATAGGCTTCTTTTAAGTCTAGGGTGACTAACCAGGCATCATTGGCTAACATAGGGAGAAGCTGTTGCAGGTTGAGCATTTTGAATTTTGGTACCACCAGGAAGGTGTTGATAATGGAAAGATCCAGGATTGGAGTGCCAAGTGCCCTCTTGTCTAGGTACCAGGAAAAGTCTGGAATAGAACCCTTGACCTACCTGTTCCTCAGGAACAGGTTGAAATGCCCTTATAGAGAGCAGGGATTGGACTTGGTTTTGAGCCTCTGCCCACTGGTTTAGAGGGAGGTCTGGGAACGCTTTTGGGGTTGGCAGTGAGAGGAAGTAAAATTTGTACCCCTTGGATACAATGTTGAGGACCCATCGGTCTTTGGTGATGGGAATCAAGTTTTTTGCATGAAGGGCAAGTTTTCCCCATAGGGGCACAAGCAGTTGGGAAGAGGAGGGGACTGAAGTCGAGCAATCATTAGGAATTCTTTCTGAAAGGGGGTGGTTTTGCACTCCCTGCTTTAGAGGTGGATGCACTCCAGTGCTTAGATCTCTGTATACCCTGAGATTGTAGTCTGGGTGGTCTGTTTCCCCTGGGTCTAGTTTGAGATGGCCTTGAGGGGGCTGGAAAGGACCAATGTTTTAAGGGACAATGCCTACTGAATCTAGGAGGCTGTACTTGCAGGAATTCTTTGACTGTCTGCATAGATTTAGCTTTTCTTCCACCATCTTTTTAAGAACCTTTTCTGCTTTGGTGCCAAACAGATTGTCCTTGTTCAAAGGAGTGTCTAGTTACTTGGATTTGACATGATCTGGCAAGGTCTGCTCCTTAAGCCAAGCATGTCTTCTCAGTACAGAAACAGTGACTGCTGCCCTGCAAGATGCGTCTAGGGTGTCAAAGCCACACTGCAATGTATGCTTGGTGACTTGGGTTTGCAGAATGCATAAGCTCTTGCAATTCTTTATTTTCTGCACAGTCTGTAAAGGTAGCTATTTTTTGCTTAACAAGTCCCATAATATGTTGTTGGTACTTCAGCATGTGAAACTGACAATTCAAAGCCCTAATGGCAAGAGTTGCAGAGGTATATACTTTCTTACCCCATGGCAAGAGTTGCAGAGGTATATACTTTCTTACCCAATCTGTCCAAAGCTCTGGAATCCCTGCCCGAATGGGTGGGATTCATAGCTGTAGTTGCCTTGATACCCTTAGGCCCCTGGGAAATGAACTCTGGGTCAGTAGTAGGATTTTTTAAAAGACATTTGTGAGAGTCAGGAGTAAGAATGGGTTCCATGAAGACATCATCAACAACTTCCAGGACTGGTGGTATTGCTAAACGCCTGTGTTGTGGCAAGTCTAGATATTCTCTGAGCCTCTTTTTGGACTGAGGATAATCTTGGCATTCCCAGTGGAAATGCTCTCTTCAATGTATGTAAGGTTTCACCAAAAGAAAAATCCTCTGGAGGAGAGGCAGAGGGAATGGATTCCTCTGCATCAGAATTCTCATAAGCAGATAAAGGCATGTCTTCATAAACAAAAACCTCAGTGTCTTCGGACTCTTGGTCTGTTGAAGCTGCTGGGGACTGGTCTCTTTTTCTCTTAGCAGGGGAAGGCTGACTTTCCCTAATCAGTATAATAAGGTCTTCTGCCATTCTAAGCATTTTACTTTGTGGCAAGGGAGCTGCATGCGTGTTGGTCATAGGTTTTCTAGGCGTAGCGCGTACTCTTGGCCTTAGAAACTCAGTAGTTTTAAACAGAATTGAAGTAGTCAGTTTGTGTTGAGCATCGGTAGTGCGAAAAACTTCCTCAGAAGCCAGTGCCTGCTCAGTGGCTCCTGACCCATCCAAAGTAGAGACATCTGCCGGTTCCATAGTCGAAGAAGAGTCTCCAAATAGGTCTCGGTAGAGGCCTGCAAATCCACTGAAGCAGGCATCAGGGGCTACGAAAGCACTTCACTGAGTACCGGCAAACTGGTGACGAGCTTAACAGAAGCGTCAGCATCTTTGAACCTGCGCAGTCTGTCTCTGCCTTTATCCTTACGTTTTTTCAGAATATTGGTAGTCGGATGGCTTACCGAACTCATTTCAGAATACGGAGATCGAGAATGAAAGTATTTAGCTACAATAAGGGCCCGACAATGAATGGTTTGGCCGTTGAACAAGGGGCAAAATCGACAGTGAGGTACGTCGTGGTCTGGGCCTAGACAGGTGACGCAGTAAACATTAAAATCTCGTTGTGGTACTTGCTTTCCACAGGCAAGACAATTATTAACTTATTCTGACATCGGTTAGAGCAAGAAAAAAGGATCCCCAACGGGGTACTTAGCTTTAGAAGACTTCAGGATGATTCAATTCATAAACGAAAACTCAGGTAGCATCCGACCAGCACTTGCGAATTGCTTCTGCTTCAGGCTCTACGGCAAGACAGACTGATGTAATAGCGTTGGCTGCCTATTTTTATACCCCTGACGACCTGATGTTAGTCCTGGAGCAACAGCAACTGACGCAGAAATACTAAGTCTCTGGTATTCAGGCCGACTGAGGGCTACCTGCAGGCAGATAACCCAAGTGGGATGACTGCAACAGTGAAACACGAAGAACATCAGGTGTCAGTATTGGCAGGGATGTGTACTACGGCTACTCATGCCAGTGATGGTAAGCTCTTGTATATGCATGCAAAGCAGTATGCATGCACAGAAAGCAGGGCATTAGTAGCCCTTTCCATTATGCAAGTGAACACACCATAACAAGGGTTGGACTAAGAACTTAACATAGAAACGGCCTTGTTAATCATACTGGATGTGAGCAGGAGCACAAAGAATTTTCATGGCTGCATAGATAGTCTCCTCTGGATGGCTTGCCGCACAGTCTACAATTTTGTCTCTTTCGGCTTTTCCCGGTTAGGGGTCGCCACAGTGGAACTCCGGTCCGCTAATGATTGGCAGTAGATTTTTTACGTGCCGAGTTTGCCAGCCCTGATGCACAACTTTCAACGAAGGTAGGCCCATTCACGCATGTCTCCACACAGAAGACGCTCTAGCTGAGAATCGAACGACACAACGTCTTGCTGTGAGGTGACAACGCTAACGCAGCACCACCACCGCAGTCCCCACAGTCTACAATGCATCTCTAATTTTAATGCATCTCTATTATGGGGAAAATATTTGAGGCTCGCAATAGAAGACATGATGGCCAGCAGGTATGGCGGCAAAAAAAGCACAAATGGGAAAAAAAACTAACCCATGTGTAGAATGAGAATTATATTCCACACGCCTTCATATTTGCTAAAAATGTTTTACACAATGGAAAGATCTCTTGAAAATTCACCCCAACATCCCAGAACACAGATCAATACTGACAAAATTTTAAGTTGCATATGGACTGAAAGCCTGAAGAGTAGCCTCATCTGTCAGATGAGGACCACAACATTTAAACAAGATTTCCATCAGAGAGAAATCACTCACACTTAATGACTTTCTACTGAGGGACTCGCATTTGATTTGCACAAATGAGAATAACAGAGATTTTTATTGTTATACTCCTTTTTCTAAAGAGAACACGAGTTTTAGCTCGTCTTGGATTGTAAATGGGAGGGAGTATTGATAGTAAAGTTGTACAGTCTGACTCACCCTGGTTGGCAGCCTTGATATGCCAGTTATATCTCGCATGTAAATAGTTTCTGATCATCTTGGCTTTCTTGCATAGCTTTGCTCCACTCATTTTTAATACTAATATGTTATGCATGGAGCACAGTGGATTACACTCTGATATCTGGAAAAATCTATTAAGCATTCTATTGTGAGAGACCCAGTCTTAACAAATATTAAACACCTCCTGCTTCACTTGTTAAAATCAGGTATTGCACTAGGCACTTAAACCTGCCAGTACTAGCCAGCAAAACAGCAACAGAACTCAGAGCAGCCTTCTTTCTGATCTGCCAGTAATCTGTCCCAGACTTTCTTTGTAAAATAAGGAAAAGTGTTGTGTTATCTTTTGGACAAAGCTCGCCAAGTGCTTTATGGCTTTTAAAGCCGGTAAAACCCTTATTGCTTTTTTTAATTTTTTTTTTCTTAAACTAGTAGTACACAGAGCTGACAAAGCTCCATGCATTACAAAGAATTACTACATCAGGTCTCCGATCATAGCCCATTATTATGTGGTCACGACAAGAGATTCTTCTCTTCATTCTAGAAGTGAATTTCTTGGCATCCATGTCTCAAACACACAATAAGCCAGTTATGATCTACAACTCGGTCATAATCCTCTATATTGTGAACAGTTTATACATTTTTTTATTAAGGGAAACGTTTTCTTAACTATCTCTGTAAATACTTATGGTTAATAAAAGAAGTGTTTATACAAAATAACTACATAATGCATTATTTTGTTCACTGATTATACATTCATATTTTTCTAACTTCTAGGATTTAATGCTCATCATAATTTTAAATACTGATTCTGCAAGTGCTATATATGAGAATAAATGATTCTTACTAGCTAAAAACACATTTTAACAAGTACAAAGGAATAATTCACAAGGAACAACACAGACAACAGTTAAATGTATACAACAAAATGCAATTCCCTGTTCTCATTATACTCTATAACACAAAGAAAGCTCTTTATCAAATTAGCTACTCACTGTTGAGAACTACCTTCCCGGTAATCAGCTCAACCTCAACACACGTTTCATAGGTTCATAGATAGTTTCTAGGCTAACAGCCAAAGAGCCTTTAGAAGCCTAGCCATATTTATCATGAGTTACCCCAATTATCAATATTTAGGTGAGCGAAGTTCACAGAGATATGAGCCTAATACCAACTGCCTGTCCATGAGGGACATGGGTGCCACCCCCAGGAGTGAATTTATGATTACCTACCCATTGATCTAGGTTGTGCCTGAACAGGGTCAGGGAAGGACTTTGTTTCACATGAATGAAAAGCTTGTTCCAGCATGACTGGTTCATATCTGATGCTAGGTTAAGATCCCTGGAGTGAGTGACCCTTGTGCAGTTTGATTTATATGTAACAATTCCAACAGGGCCTGGTCAGATACTGTGCTGTAAGTCAGACACAGATCACCCCTAGACAGAATACTGTGATAGGGCTTTCAAACATTCCAAGTAGGACATGTTTTGTGTACCCTGTATTTTCTTGGTGAGAAACCTCTGCAATCTCTCCAGCTGTTGCAGGTGCCTGGTGAGGTACATGCAAAAGGGTCCATTGTACTCAATAACTGATCTGATGAGGGCTGAGTACAATGGAATTCTAACATCCCTAGATCTAGACACCATGCCTTTACTTATAAGATGTGCCACACAGAAGGACTTCCTCACCACTGCAGATATGTGGTGGTTGAAGGTCAGATTGCTATCAACCTGAGTACCCAGGTCTCATACCACTGGGTCTACTTGGGTCTACTCTTAGTGGGGGTGCAGTCTATATTGTAATTAGCAGGAATGTTAGCTTTCCCAAAGGGAATCCTTATGTTTTTTTTTTTTTTTTGCATTTAGCTTCAGTCCATGGCTTTGGCACCATTCAGTAGTCTGCATTAATCCTTTCTGCAGTACATTGGTACCGTTAGGGTACTCGGCGATTGCTCCCAATCTGCAGTCGTCAATGAACTTGGAGAGTCACAGGCCATCCACATTTGCCTGGGCATCTAAGAAATAAAATTCCAAGAGTAAAAGGCCCAGCACAGAACCCTGTGGTATGCCACTGGTGACAGGCCTTTTGTTGGATGTGAATTTACCCACTTTGATAGTATGTGTCCTGTCGGTGAGCCATTTACCTACCTACCTGGTGACATAGGGGTTAATTCCCAACTGAGTGAGTTTGTCTGTAATACCTGAGTGGGGAATTGTGTCAAATACCATGGCAAGGTCAAAGCAGGCAGTATGCACAGTTTTTCCCTCATGCCATGGCCTTGATGACCTTCTCGAAGAAGTCAACCAGGTTTAACAGACATGATCTACCCTTAACAAATCCAAACTGGGTTGGGTCCAGAGTCTGGAGATTACCTATGTCCTTGCTGATGAGGCCAATGTTAGAGAGTACTATGTCCATGATATTTGAGTCCCTCATGGGTGTGCTGACTAGCCATTTTAGGGCATTTGCATTGACAAAGTTCAAGAAAGAATAGTTTTGTAAAATCTTAACATAACCACAGATGTCATTCTCTTCTATGTTGGGTTGTATTCTGCCAGTCAACCCAACATCTGGCCTGTATACAAAAGCTTATTGCCACTGCCAGAATGTGGGAAATCGCACAAAGTCACTGAGAATGTCAACCATAAAAAGGACGTCTGCAAATACCATCCTCAAAATAAGGTGGATCCATGAGGAAAGTAATGCAAGGCCACAACACAAGAAGTCATCCTAGGAAAGAACACGTAGTAGGGGGAAGGTGGAAGGGATAGAATACTGCAACATAGAAGAGAAGGACATCTATGGTTATGGTAAGATTCTACACAACTATTCTATGTCCTTCAATTCAATGTTGAAGTATTCCTTACATATGGGAAAGTGCAAAAGCTCAACAGGAACCCAGGGAGGAGGATGGAATAGAGGAAGACTATGCAGAGACATGTTCTACAAATCCATGCAGAATTGCCCTAGCAAATGCTGCCCTGGATCTGGAGACAGTGTCTAGCTTGTGATGTTTTGTAAAAGTATGAACAGGTGACTAAGTAGCAGCTTCCAAAATGGAATGAGCATCTAGACCTTTGAAGAAAGCACCAGAGGAAGCAACAGATCTGGTAGCATGGGCCTTAACAGAAGATAAGGGCTTCCCGTGGAAGTCATAGCAAAACACAATGGCCTTAGAGATCCAGGAAGAGATGGTTTGTTTGGAGACAGGTATATCCAGAGCCCTGGGATGAAAGGACACAAAGTTGATCAGACTTTCTGGCAGACTTTGTTTTGTCCAGATAAAATCTGAGCTCTCTATGCACATCCAGAGAATGCAGAACCCTCTCACTAGGAGATTGAGGTGAGGGAAAGAAAGTGTGCAACTGAATGGACTGATGATGGGAAAACCCATTCACCACTTTGGGCATGAAAGATGGATTATGATGTTTACAGGCCAGATGTTGGGTCGACTGGCAAAATACAACCCATAAGTAAAGAATACTGCAACAATGAATAGAAGAAGATTTTCTAAGCCAGCTCATTTGTGGTTGTGTATGTTCCTCATTTGATGGTAGAATAATTAAAACCACTCACAATTATGGTGTTGGGCTGCATGGTGAGTGACACCAGTAAGTCCAGGTAAATGGTATGCTTTTCCTGGTGGTTCACTGTGGTGGATCTATACCTATAGAAGATGTGGTAGAGGATTTTGCCTACGGTTAATTGGACTTGGAGTAGCTTGAGATAACATCTGTAGATTTAATATGAATTACACATTTAAACACAGCTATGGTAGTCAAAGTAGTGAGTTATGTAAACAAATTATTGTAGAAAAGCACACAAGGCATGTATGTCCCTCTTGATCTTTGTGTTAGTTAAAGAACTACTTGTTCCTTCAGTCTGACAATCAAAAACACTTTTCAGTGGACAATTCCATGGTGTACATCGAGTGGTGACTGCAATCCAGGTGAACTAAAACTGATTAGAGACCCAGGTGCTAAAGGAACTGATAGGATGGGTAGGAGTGTGTGGCCAGGATTACCACAGCCATTCTGAGTTTAGATATATGGTATACACAACATAGGCTGCAAATGTGCCTCTCAATTGGCTCATGTCCACCATTCTGACCACAGAGATAGCAAGACACCTACTAAACTCCCTACCCAACTCAGCCCGCCGACTTTGAAAGGCTTGCAATGAAAAGAGACTGCTGTTGTAAAGTACAGAATCCACTCGCAGTCTAAACATATTTTTTTTATTATAGTCCTGACACTAAGGAGACAAGGTTAATACTTATGTATTCATCTTACTTAGATTGAATAGTGTATTGTAGCACACCATTCGGGGGCCCCGCAGTACTGGCGAAATCACACTAGGCTTCTTAATAATCCTGCTGTTTAGATTTAAAACCTTAAGTGGGACAGCTTAAAAGAAAAGGGCAGCTAAAGCTTAACAATAAAAAATATATCAGGGAAAGAGTGATTACTTGCACCTTACCCACTCTCCCTTTACTACTTTTCTGCCCAGGACAGCACATTTACATTGTTTCTGTAGTCTTGCGGCCTGGCTAGGACCACGTGGCAGCAAAAACACCAATCAGGCTATTGAATTCCCTAGTAACCCTGACTACAGAACCGAGGTTTAATAAACCCTGTATCTGGCGCCGTTTTTTCAAATAGCTACTGCTCGCGGAACCCGGCAGCAGTAAGACTATCTTGTATGCCTTCTAAAACTGTCTTTTTATAGAATAATTTATGTTGCTGCGCAGTTATCTACATGAAGTAGAACTCTTGTGAAAAGAGATTGCATATAATGTAATTCTCCTACAGAGTGGTGCTGCATAGTCAAACAGGACAGCAAGTGTATTTAACAGTGAAAGATTATTAATCACGGGGAACGGGCAGTAGGGATATTTTTTTTTTTACTTTTTTCTTCCAGGGACACTGTTAAGAGTAATGTGGAAACTCTGTTACCCAATTAATGGTTAGCTGAGATACGCGTTGGCTGTGTAGCCAGGTAGAAAACGAGCAACATAGTTGTTTATTACTGAATGGTGTGTTTCTGAATAGATCATGCCTATAAAGGGCATATTACTGTGTAGCCCTACAATAACTTGAACAAGCGACTTACTAATGTTAGTCACGCTAGACTTTTGCAAAGGCATACTGGCTTGATATATATGTTGTGATTAAGTACTAGTATATGAAAGAACTTACACTGTTCATTATCCTATAATAACTAGATGTGTAGAGCACTGAACATTTGTGTGCTTAAAGGCTCCAATGCTATTTTCTTATTACAGAATTGTTTGCCTGCTGTGTTAACTGTTATTTAGATGTGCAGTACATTGAGCATTTGTCTGCTTAGGGGCTCGCTACACTGTCCTAATCTGCACCTATATTTCTTCCTTTTCCTTCCTAGGAAATCTACTCAACTCCCTACCCAACTTAGCCCGCCCCCTTTGAAAGCCTTGCAACAAAGAGAGATTGCTGTTTGTAAAGTACAGAATCCACTCGCAGTCTAAACATATTTTTTTTATTATAGTCCTGACACTAAGGAAACAAGGTTAATACTTATGTATTTATCTTACTTAGTTTGAATAGTGTATTGTAGCGCACCGCTCGGGGACCCCACAACACTGGTGAAATCACACTAGGCTTCCTAATAATCCTGCTGTTTAGATTTAAAATCTTAAGTGGACAGCTTAAAAAAAAAGGCTTAACAATAAAAAGGACAGACAAAATATTTTAGGGAAAGAGTGATTACTTGCACCTTACCCATTTTCTCCTTACTACTTTTCTGCCCAGGACAGCACATTCACATCGTTTCTGTAGTCTTGTGGCCTGGCTAAACACACTCCGTTCCCCTACCCCCAATTCCCACCCATCCCCACTGCAACTAGATTTATTTTATTCCCTCCTCACCTGACTAACCCCTACGCCAATCAACAACCTCCAAAAACTCCACCCCAACCACACCCTAACTAAACTCCCCACCAAATACCCCACCAAATAAGCAAACTAAGTACCTAGGATCAACCCCACCACACCCAGCCGAATTCTTCAACCACAATACTTCTAAACACCCAAGCTCTACCTAGACAAATCATGCAAGGCATACTACCACTCCTATTAACTCTCACCACTCTAGCCTACACTACATCCATACCCACTAACACACCATTAAACAATGCCTTCCACATAACACATACTTACACACATACACACACAAATGTTGTCATGTGCTCCATACTATTTAATGACAGCTCAATATTTCATATATACAAAACACACCACACTACCTTTCAGTAGACAAATATCTTCTAGATCGAATACAGAACTAGCACATGCAATAAAACTCAAACTATTCCTTAGAAAATGGCTACTAATCTCAGGGGATATACACCCCAACCCAGGTCCATGCAATACCATACAGACATCAGACCTACTTATTATTAACCTTAACTCTAGAAGTATATCTAACAAACTACATGACTTGCATGCATTCATAGCCCACTACTCCCCTGATGTACTAACCATTACTGAGACCTGTCTAAAACCCAGCACCCAAAACGAAGAAATTCTTCCCCCAGGATATAATATCCTAAGACTAGATACAGGTGGTAGGTAGGGAGGCGGAGTTGCAATTCTATTAAAAAACACACAACCTCCAACCTCTACAATCCCCTCTACCCAAATTTCTGAATGCTGAAACATTAGGCTCGGTTTTCTCTCTAAACAACAAAAAGAGAATCAACATTCTCTGTAGTTACATCCCTCCAAGAAACAACTCTTATATAATCGAGGCGATCTTACAATGGGCTGCAGTCAACCTGCCTCAGGAAACTATCCTATTAGGCAACCTAAATTTAGACTGGCTAGCCTGCAACTCTAACAATCCCTCTAACCATATTAACTTATTTGGAGTCTTACAGTTAATCCAAGAACCCACTAGAGTGGACAGGAAATCCCCAAAACATACCCAAACCCTTACTTTATGAGCAAACTAGGGATGAACACAAAGTAAATCCACAAATTCTCAACAGTATGTTAAAACAATGTAACTGGCACCCACTACAAACTCTAGCATTAGACCAGGCAGTTGAGTTTTTCAGTAGTACTTTTATGAATGTCCTTAATACAGTTGCTCCCATTAGAAAACTTAGAACTAAGCAAACTATGCCCCTTGGCTGAGTAGGAGCACAAGAGCCTTACTAAAGTCGAGAAATAAAGCTTGGAAGATCTGGAAAAAGAATAACACTAGCATAGACAGACAAAACTACCAACAACTTTGGAATCAGGCCAAAAAACAAACAAAACTGGATAAACAGAACTACTTCCTAGGTATCCAAAACAAACACTCCAAAAATCCCCAAAAGTTTTGGCAAGCTATCAATTCCCTACTAAAACCCAACAAAACTACCACGCCAACTCCAAACACCAACACTAATAGCTTCTCAATTTAATAGCTTCTCAATTTAATCATCACTTCACAGAATCTATTCCATCATTATATACTCAACTATCCAGGAATAACTCTATAACCACCCCCACTACAAGTCACAATAACATACCTTCCCTTGCACTCTCACCCGTACCAACCTCCATAATTAAAAAAACACTCGTAAAAATGAAACCTACCACTCTTGCAGCCGATGGTTTACCTGCTAACTTCCTAAAAATAGCAGCAGAATCCTTAGATTACCCTGTCTCAATTCTTATCAACCGCTCCATACAGGAAGCATGCATCCCTCGACTATGGAAAGTGTCATATATTATCCATCTTCACAAAGGCGGCAACTCCTATGAGCTTTCAAACTACAGCCCCATTGCTATTCTATCCTCCCTGTCTAAACTCCTTGAGAAATGCATTCACACTCAAGTGATGCACTTCTTAAATTCACATAATCTCCTCTCCTTCACACAGCATGGCTTCTGCCCAAACCACAGCACAACTACTGCACTTCTCTCTTTTACTAATCAGGTTAACCAACTTAGAAACAACAACAATTTTGTATCAGCTATATTCTTAGATCTCTCTAAAGCATTTGACATGGTCTCACATACCATACTTTTTGACGCTCTATCCTCCCTGTCCTTTGCCCCCTCTACTACTGCCTGATTCAAAAACTATCTATCTGACAGGAAACAATTGGTCCAATGGCAAGGTGTGCTGTCACCTCTAATGCCAACAACCATAGGTATTCCACAAGGCTCAATATTGGGGCCACTACTATTTTCCATTTTCACCAACAAACTACACACCTCCACCCAGCGTGCATCACTTGTACAGTACGCAAATGATTCTACACTAATCTGCTCAGCCCCATCCCTAACCACTTTACAACAAATTACCCAGGAATCCTTCAGCTCCGTGGAAAAATGGATCACTGATATCCAACTTATCCTAAACCCCAACAAGACCAAATTACACCTATTTTACCCCCAACAAATCTAAAACCACTCCTCTTTCCTTCACTACCAATAATGGCACTGCAATTTCTCCCTCTCCTAAGCTCCTTGGTGTAGAAATAGATAAAAATCTTCACTGATGTCCATATTTCTCAAACCATCAAAAATGTACATAAAAAAATGGGAACTTTATACAAACACACAAACTTCCTATCAGATCAAGCACAGGTCACCCTAACCCAAACCCACCTTTTGTCTACCCTGATGTATGCAGCACCAATCCTAACCCGCATCAGGAAATTAGACCTAGACAAACTTGAGTCATGTTACAATAAAATTACAAAATTTGCCAATAACTCTGTTTTTAGAAGCCATCATTGCCTCGCCCTACAGGAACTACAGTGGCTAGAGCTTCCTCAGTTACTTAGTTACTACCAACTAGTTCTTGTCTGCAACATTCTAAAGAATCCTCACAAAACTCCAGCTCTAAACCAACTACTAAGCCAATATTCAGCAAATCGTCCTCTCCCGCTCAACCAACAAAACCCTCCTCTGTATATCGAACGCCAACACCACAGGGAGAGCTCCATTGTCTCATTCCATAGCTAGAAAGTGGAATAACCTCCCCCAGAATGTGTCTTCTGCATCATCTATATCACAGTTCAAAAAAATCACTTAAGTCACATCTTATGGATTCCTGGCTCTGTCTTGCATCACATAAATACTATACGTCTCTCTTCCACTCCTTCTTACCTTCCTCTCTTCTATCCTTACTGTCTACATGCTACAGTGTTAAACTCCTCAGCTGACTGCCATCTAGGGCCTAACTATCTGCAATTTAAGCTTGCTTGGAACAATCCATTGTAAATATATATTATTTGTTGTGTGACTTGTCTTTTTTGCTTGTCTTATTATCACTGGGAATTATTGTTTAACTAATGTGGAGCTTTTCTCCCCGGGTCTCCGCTGTAAATGGACCTTGTTCCAGTCAGACTTTCCCAGTCAAAAAATGTAAAATAAATAAATTGACATGCATTTGTATAGCTAGCCTTCATTGCACGAGTATGGAAGTACACCTATATGTCTTAGGAATGCATTGCACGTTCTCACTTTATAAGGGGCTCAACATCAGCTGCCAGTAGTGGGGGTTAGGGCCATAAATGGAAACACCCATGACTGTTGTCTGAATTAAGCTTGCACAATGATTGCCTATCATCTCACTGGGGTAGCAGAGGACGTTGATTAGTTGTAGCAGGCACATTTGTTCAGCAGGCACAGGATGGGGACAGCATGACAAAAATAAAAAAAAATGTTTTTTTATATGACCTGAACAGCATGAACAATTAGAAGCCTCTTTTAAATGGGGAAAGAGTACAAGAAATGAAGTACCTTAATGAAATAGATTCCAAAGGGTGGACTGATATGGTTCTTTTAGCAACTCACCTATTCTGTCTTGAATTAATCCCCCCTTAAGTGAAAGAATATGATTCTATGGCACCTCTTTTCTTACTCATCATCAAAAAGTAAAACTGACAATTAAAAAATGTTGAAATAAAAAATATATGCAAAAAATTCTACATGGAGCCAAGTCCCCTGCATTCTCCCCTGCAATTCTAAATATATTAATTCTGTCACCACTGTACCCCAAAGGTAGAATGCCATCAAAAAATGCCAACTCCCACCAGAATCATCACTTGTACCTTACAGACTTCCTCAGAACTTAACCCATTAGTTTATCCACTAATTTCACAACTGTCTCATTGTTTTTGCAACAGTTACTGCTAACACTGAATTATTGCTGGAAGATTGAACAGACACAATATTTCCCAAAGGAAGGGATGGAAATATTCAGGCAGACCCTCTATATACAACAGAAATTCAGTCTTTCACCCAGGTACAAAAATACTAGGCAAAGCATGTCTTGACTATTTACAGGGAACAATTTCCACATCAGACTTGACTTGAATGAGTTTTCCAATATTAAATCAGCTTCCTGTATGGGACAACTCTTCCATGATATCACCAAAGGGAAACTTAAATGCATAACTGCTTGCTGTTTTATTTGGTGGAAGCTGTAGAAGAACTTACACTACAACCAACCATATGTTTGGTATAGACTGGGAAATATAATCAAGGAATGAATATCTTAATGTTGAAACTATATCATATCACTTCTCATATTAATCAGAACTTCTGGTAGGACAAATTTCTAAGCCAAGAGAACAATATTTTTTTCTAAAGTTTGAGCTTATTCAGACTCCCAAAAACAGACGAATCATTTTTTTTTGTTTTGAATTAAGTAGCAATCAAATTAATTTATTAAGTACTACTAACATTTTTAGTATCAGCATTCAAAACAACCAGTAAGCCTTGGGAATTTGTAAAACCCTGCTACTGTTCATGACTGTTGGAGTAAAGGACAGGAAATGCACAATACGGCACAAACAATAGCACTACTGCAGCACACAATGAAACACTACCAGATCTGATCCTATGTATAAAAAAAAGCATGAATGCAAGTACAATTTCTGATAAAGCTGGTATTCTTATTAAAATCTGCCCCCTCCTATTACCATTATATTTGTCATTAATAATGTCACTTTTTTCTCCCTCATTTTTAATCATCCTTTTCCCACATATTATGGATTGGCTGGTAGATTACAGGAATAAAGCCCCAGCTACAACCCAGGCAACATGAGTTAAACTGTTAGCTTGAGGATGGTATATGTTTGTCCATCCTGGGGGGGGGGGGGGGGGGGGGCTGGAGTCCTCTCAACGGTTTTATGTTGCTGCTCTCAGCAAGCAACTACTAAATTGCTGGAGAAAGGGATGGAATCAATGGGGGGGTGCAGGGGCAGACATGGGTATGACCACCCAAAATAGTGATAGTACCCCATAATGGTAGCCCCTATGGTGATGAAGGTGTCCATGTCACAGCCACATAATAAAAAAGGCACACACAGTCTGGACACAAGCAAGTGCACAAACCCTCCAAAGGTTACCTGGAAGACAGCCCATCCAGACTGCTCCTGCCCTAGGGGGTTGAGTATGACGGGAGGAGGCTTAACTGTTGGCAGATTGGAAGGCTGATCTGATGCTACCCTTGCTGAAAAACTTCTTAAGAATGAAGCAAATCTAATTTATTATGAAAATATAAATATAAAATGACAGTGTCATAGTTTACTTATTGCAAATAAAGAACAAATACAACAGCTGCATTTAAAACAAACACATTGAATAAAAATGTGAACAACTGTATTTGAAGCAAATTACCGCTGTTTACTACTAACTACTGCCAACTAACAGGTTAGCTAACCGGTCGACTGCCAGCACTAAATTAAGAACTAAACTGCATAATAACAAGAACAAAGTAAATAGTGACAAATGCACCAATAATGACACACATACATAAATACTACAGATAAAATGTATAATCATAACGTCACCAATTTTAACAAGTAATATGCTTTGAAGAAGCAAGACGTCTATAAGCATGCTCAGCAGTTTACAACTTTAATAAAATTAAGTAAACGAGAATACATCTAAATGACTCATTAAAGGAGACAGGCAATCTAATGAGGAATGATTAAACTGTTTCCATACAGCTGAAAGCTCTCTTAAAATATCTTGATTTAAAAGACTAGAGTACTTCTTCAAAAAACTGCTTAAGTGTTACTAGAGATAAAAGCTTAGGTGGTTTCCATTCAGATGCTATAGACAACCTTGTAATAACAGTGTTGCAGTAACCACATTTTATGGGTCCTAGACATATCATATCTCAGGGCGTAATGGCCAGTAAATATGTAAGACAATAAATACCACCTCATTTGCCACAGAGGAACTACTTTTGGACATTCCCAAAACACATGCAACTGAATAGGGTAGGACCCATGGACAGTTAGGGCAGTCTTCAGATGAAGCTTTTCTAACATAGGAGTGGGAAAGCAAAGTGCCACACATTCTTGGAAAAAAAAAGGGGGAAAACTGGTGGCTTCACTTAAAAATCAGGTATACCTCTTTCTCCAAGACTGAGTATTGCTGTGATTAGAATACATACAAGAAGGCGGAGTGGATGGCACAGTTTCCTAAATGAGAAGTGAAGGGAGACCTACCAACCTTGCAAAAAAATACAGCATAAAGCCTGCTTTTTAGTCAATACGCTTTATTTACATTGTAGCTGTATTATTCTTATCCTACTGTGAATGATGATGTATTATATTATAGTTAAACAGGTTCATAGGTTAATACTAGGCTAAACTCCTTTGTGGGCCATTTAAACCTAGCCATTTCCCCATCTGAGCATCAAACCCTGGACCTTGTGTTTGTAAGGTAAACACCTTAACCATTATGTCAAATCCCCACCTAATTTTAGTCAATATGAACAAACAGCCATATGCTTTGGCAAGTTTATACTGATTAAGATGAGAAGCAGAATCCTCTTCGGCTATTTATTTATTTTTTTGCGGTTCACAGGATCAAGCCAAATGACTCCCCTCATTGCAGCCATTTGACGGATTCATTTTTCCATTTGAATAACAGCCCTCTAGCTCATTCATTGCGCAATGGCAATAACAGTCCGGTGTTAGGAAGCAGGCCAGTCTGAGAATCCTGCAGACTACTCTAGCCTGATTCTCTTAGTAGTCTGAGAGCTTTGCTACAAGTCTCTATAGTCGTGCATGTACTCCTCCATGCATGTGGAATTTCCCAACCAAGAGGTACACAAGTTGTAGTTCAGGAAGTTAGGCTGTACCTGCAAAGGTGATGCACCTACATTCCTGCAGGTATTGCCAGTGCAGCAAGTCAAGCTGTCCCCCTCAGGATCGGCAACCACCATATGACTCACTGTCTTGCTACCATCAACCCCCCCAGTTCCTCCAGTGTTCGTTTTTCTGGTCAAACCTAGGATGTAGTCAGGGCATTTTCCCTCTCTGTCATGGGGACATGTCATTTTCATTTTATCTTGTGCTTTTATAAAGTGCTGATGTTTTTACATCACTTCAACTGGCATGTATTACTTTGTAATTTCTCTACGGAAAAGGTCTTATGAGGACTGCCATATTAATTTGTTTGAGGTTTTCAGATAAAGGTTCTTTCTCTCACATGTTCTGCTTTCCCACAATATGACATGCTTTCTATTATTTTGCATTACATTCTATCGGATCATTCTGTCCATTTCCTTAGAATGGGACTGCTCTAAATAGCTGCCTTGTTTAAGGATTTCTAGAGAGACTGTGACTGTATTTTAATCTATGTTATTTGCCATCTCCACAGTTAACTTATAAAGGCCCCTTTTGTTTTAGTTTTGGAACAGGATTAAATGTACTGCTTTAGTGAAAGAAAAAATGCTTTAGCTTTAAAGTTGTCTCCATCACTGCCTCACACTGTTGGCCACCTGAGATGCTACTGTGAAGATAGATTCAGTTTCTCTCTGCAAAGCAGCAATTTAAATGCTCTTCTGATGCAGCAAAGATTTCAGTAAGCCTGTGATGCCAGACAATCAATACATTTATGGACCCTGAGGGAGGAAATGAAAGCATGACTATAAACACTTTGTTATGTAATTCTTACCTTGACCAAGCATGGTCAATGTGAAGAACAACATAATACTAGAACAAGGAAGACAATTTTCTAACTAAAACAATGTGAAATTACATGCCAACCCAACAGTGTATATATGTGTCTATGTATAATTATGAAGCCAAGAAGGACAGAATGTCACACAAAGAAAAACAAAAGTTATACTTCATTTTCCTGTGTTAGTCTAAGAATTGTTTTGTACATGGACAATGCACTCCCACAAGGAAAATGATATTTAAAACCTAGCTGTTATTTAAGAAAGGTAGGCATTACTTTTGTTGAGCTAGCAATAGAACATTATCCATTCTTCACTCAAAGTTGCATTCAATGGCTTAATAATATTCTAACACTGCAGTTCAAGACATTTGATGAAGCAATATTTACTCATCTGCCACAATGCCTATCATATTTGTTAAATTAATGTATCTTCGTTTAATTATCTATCCTATAATCTGCATCAATTAATGACATAAATAACTTGCGTTTTACATAAAATGTTTAATTAAATCAGCAAATACTGATATTACTCTGCAGGAAAGTATTTATAATGAAATGATTTCTCTTACTTATACTGAAGCCTTTTTAAGGCTCTCATGGCAAAGCTTAACATATCTTCAAGTGATTTGTTTACTAATGCTATAGGAAACCATTTGCAACTGTGCTATGACAAATGACATTGTTTTTGAATAGCACATCAAGATTACTCAGTATAAAGTACAGTTTTGTACCTACCATAAATGTAGATGTTCGAGGATCCACATTGCTGCAGTCCTTACTATTGGGGGTAGTCCGCTGTCCCAGTCGGCCCGAATACCAGAGTATATGGCTGACGTCGGTCAGGGCGCATTAGACTGACGTCAGTACGTCAGGGTACTAATGCGCATGACCGACGTCATATCCTCAGTCTTTTCTTGCCCCAGATGTCAGAAGACCCTAAAAAGACAAGGCCCAAAATACCTGCACCAAAATTATGTACAATATATACAAAAATATATATACAAAAATATCAACAGATAACCTCACCTACACAACCACCCCTAAACACAGAGGGGAAGGAGGGAGGGTAAATTGGACTGCAGCAATGTGGATCCTCGAACATCTACATTTATGGTAGGTACAAAACTGTACTATGTTCTTCGTTCCACATTGCTGCAGTCCTTACTATTGGGTAGAATCCCAAAGCAGAGGTAAGGGAGGCTGGCAAATCATAAAGAAGTAGGAGCTGACAACATGCCCTGCAAAACAGCTGTGGCAAAACCAGCCCTAGACTTAGAGTAGATAGGAAGGTGATAATGCTTAGAGAAAGTATGCACTGAACTCCAAGTAGCTGCCTCCAAAATATCTTTAGTTGCCACCCCCCTTAGAAATGCTGTTGAAGTGGCAGTAGCCCTAGTGGAATGAGGCCTAATCCCAGCTGGAATCTCCTTGCCATGATGGGAATAACAAAATGCAATGCAAAACCCAATCCACCTAGAAATAGTTTGTTTTGACACAGGCTTGCCCTGAACTCAAAGCAAAAGAAACAAACAACTGCTGAGACTGCCTAAAATCCTTAGTCCTGCTCAAATAATAACGCAATTGCCTGTGTACATCTAAAGTGTGCAAAATCTTTTCCCCTTTATTTTGGGGGTCTGCATAAAAAGTAGGCAAATGAATAGTTTGGTTTAAAGCCACACTAGAAACCACCTTAGGCATAAAGGAAGGATTAGTACGTAATGATACCCTATCCTTATGGAAAATCAAAAAGGGCTCTACTGCCATAAGGGCCTGCAACTCAGACACCCTTCTTGCAGAAGTAATAGCCAAAAGAAAAGCAGTCTTCCATGACAAGTATTTCAATTCAGCAGTAGCCGCAGGCTCAAAAGGTTGTAGAGTAAGTTTTTCCAACACAAAATTGAGATCCCAAGCAGGAGTAGGAGCTCTCGTGGGGTCTTATATTCTTTGCCCCTCTAAGAAACTGCTTGAACAAAGGATGCGAAAACAATGGTGGGTCACAATCATAGTGAGCTGAAATTGCTGCAGCATGAATCTTAATGGAAGAGAAGGACAAACCTTTGTCCAATAACTCAGTAAGATATTGAAGAGCCACACTCAAATTAGGCTCAGAAACCTCCAAATTCTTTGCTGTACTCCAAAATAAAAATCTCTTCCATTTTTCTGCGTACACTTTCCTTGTACTAGGTCTTCTAGCTTCCATAATCACATTTAAAACTTGTTGAGGAAGTTGAGACCTGCTGTGTTTCAACACAGAATATGCCAGGCTGTTAGATGGAGAGAGTGAAGCTTGACATTGAGCAGATGACCGTCCTTCTGAGATAACAGATGAGGAATCAAAGGTAAAAGCCATGGAGGCTTCCTTACCAGACTCCTTAGTAGTGGGTACCAGTGTTGCCGAGGCCAATCTGGAGCTATCAAAATCATCCTTGGCTTGTCTTGTCTGACTTTTAATAGCACCTTTGGAAGAAGAGGCAGAGGTGGAAAGGCATACACATGAAGGTTTTTCCAACTGAAAGACAGAGCATCCACTTTCCAAGCTGTGCGATGAAACCCCTTTGTGCAAAACTTTGGCAGCTGGTGGTTTAGTGGAGAAGCGAACAGATCTATGTCTGGAGTTCCCCATGACACTGTCAATTTCTGAAATACATGAAGATCCAGTTTCCACTCGTGGGGATCCATGATTTGTCTGCTTAACACATCTGCTAAGGAGTTCTGTGCTCCTGGCAGAAACCTTGCCTGAAGAGTTAGTTGCAAGCTTAGCGCAGTCTCCCATAAAAGCATTGCTTGCCTGCATAGAGGATAAGAATGTGTTCCCCCTTGCTTGTTGATGTACCACATGACAGTTGTGTTGTCTGTTAGAATCAACACCTGCCCTGGAAGAAGTAACTCCTTGAAAGCCATTAATGCAAACTGGACTGCTAACATCTCCTTCATGTTGATATGTAGATGCTGTAGTCTGGCAGGCCACTTGTCTTGTATCCACTTTCCATTTAGATGAGCTCCCCAAGCAATGTCCGAGGCATCTGTCGTTAAAATCTGACTCGCCTCTGGCCGGGTCACAGAGAGTCCCTTGTTTAGGTGACATTCCTGAGCCCACCACAAAAATTCTTTTTGAAGGCAAGGTATTATTTGAATGACAGTGTCCAAATCCTGGCAGTGCTGTGTCCATACATTTTGAGATACCATTGTAGCTTCCTCATATGCAGTTTGGCATTGGGAAGCACCAGAATACAAGATGCCATGAACCCTAATGCTTGAAGGACTGTCCTTGCAGTCAGCACGGACTGATGAGATAGTTGATGGAAGTAAAGTGATAGACTCTTTTGTTTGTCCGGGGTTAAAAAGGCCATCTGGGCTGCTGTATTCAGTCTCACACCCAGAAAGCACATGTCTTGAGAGGGTACTAGACTGGACTTTATTTCGTTCACAGAATACCCTAGGCATCTTAGCACTGCTATAACATATTCCAGATGCTGTAGAACTTCTTCCTTTTCTTGAGCCAGAATCAGGCAGTCGTCCAAGTAAGGATAGATTTGAATTCCTTGTAGCCTGAAGTAAGCTATCACTGGAGCCAGAACCTTTGTGAATACTCTGGGTGCAGTAGATAAGCCAAAGGGCAATGCAGAGAACTGATAATGAGAATTTCCAGCTCGAAACCGCAGATACTTCCTGCAACTTAGCCTTATAGGCACATGAAGGTAAGCTTCCTTGAGATCTAAAGTTACCATCCAGTGATCTTTGCCCAGCAGAGGTAAAAGCTGTTGTAACGTCAACATCTTGAACTTGGGAATGTCCAGATAAGTGTTGAGGAGAGATAAATCCAAAATTGGTCTCCACGTGTTCCCCTTCTTTGGTACTAGGAACAGGCGAGAATAAAATCCTAGGCCCCTTTCTGATACAGGGACTGGCTGAATGGCCCCTATCTGGAGTAACTGAGAAATTTGCTTGTGAGCCTCTTTTCTTTGTGGAGGAGGAACGTCTGGCATGCCTTTGAAAGGGAGCAATGTATGGAAATAGAACCTGTAACCGTGGTGAATGATATCCAACACCCATCTGTCTTGAGTAATTAAATCCCAATTTTCTTTGAAAAGAGACAGTCTTCCTCCCAAAGGAGCTGCCAGACGAGAATCTACTGGCAGCTGAAAAGGCAGGTCATTGGGTCTGTTTACGAAAGGACTGACCCCTGCCCTCACCAGAAGTCTGAGCAGGAGAACTCCCTGTTCTAGGCCTGAAAGAACCTTGAGCCCTGCCCCTACCACGTCTTGACCTACCCCTAGACTGGGAATCATAAGCAGGATATGTCCACCCCTTAGCAGGCCAATTTCTACTAAAGTTCGGAGGTTGCACCTGCAAAAATCTTTAACAGTTTGCATAGACTTAGCTTTGTCCTCCATTTTCTTTAAAACTGCTTCCACAGGCGAACCAAACAACACATCAGACTGTAAAGGAGCATCCAAAATCCTTGTCTTAACATGCTCAGCTAAATTCTGATCCCTCAACCAGGCATGCCTGCGAAGAACAGAACTAGTGGCAGCCACCCTCGAGGAGGCCTGTACAGCATCAAAACCACATTGCAAAGAATGCTTACCCACTTGTTCAGACACATGAACCAAATCCAGCAACTCTTTACACTCAATACCTTCCGCCAAAGCATCCACCTTAGATTTCAATTGTGAAAGGAGATAATTTTGATATTTTAGCATGTGAAACTGACAATTCAACGCTCTCATGGCTAGAGTGGAAGAAGTATACACTTTCTTTCCCCACCTATCCAAAGCCCTTGCCTCTTTATCAGTGGGAACAGGATTTTTAACCACAGAGGCCTTAACACCTTTAGGCCCCTGAGAAACAGTTTCTGGGTCCGCCCTAGGACTCTTAAACAAATACTTATGAGCTTCGGGCACCCTATAGTACCTATCAGGTTTAACAGGAGCAGGAGGCAAAGAATCAGGGTTCAGGGAAGCCTCTGCAAAACATCTTCCACCACATTCAACACAGGAGGTATAGCTAAGGGCCTATGCTGGGGTAAAACAAGACTTCCCTAAGCCTTTTCCTGGAATCAGAGTAATCCTGGCCTTCCCATTTAAAGTGCTCCCTCATGGAATGCAGAGTCTCTGAAAATGAGAAATCCTCAGGAGGAGAAGCTGTAGGAGTGGAATCATCCACATCAGAATCAGAATAAGGAGGATACTCCTGCAAATCTTCCAGAAGACTCAGAAGCCTCTGAACACTGTTCAAAACTATCAAACTCCTGATCCACCCTAGGCCTCTTATCAGGAGGGGCATAGAACCTCTAATCATAGTAATCAAATCTTCTGCCATTTTAAGCATATGTTTCTTAGGTACAGAACCCGAAATGCTAGGAGAAGCCCCCTGAAGCTGAACTTGGCCTACCTCTCAAAGAAGTTTTGGCAACAGAAGGAGAGGCTCTAACTACCTTGGGAAGAGAGGGAAGAACAGTTACCTGAGAAGCCCCTCAGCCTGGCCTACCTCCTGAGAAGGCACATCCTGTAACAGTAAAGTTTCTGCCTGAGACTCCATAGAAACTCCTGGCAAAACCTCCGCTCCACTGAGCCTTCTAAAGAACCGGCGTCCGGGACTGCCGGTTCATCAACCCTAGGCTTCGCTGTTTTGTCCTTGCGCTTCTTGGGCGAAGCGGGCGGAGCATCCGACGGCATTTTATAATTGCAACGCTTCCCAAACACTAACCTGGCACAGTCTAACCTCCTCTTAATAGTGCGTTTGTTAAACCTAGCACAAGAGCGGCATCCAACAACGTCGTGCTCAGGCCCTAAACAAGGTATACACAAGGTATGGTAATCCCTATGAGGTATCTGTTTCCCACAAGAAATACAGTTATTCACTTTTTCTGACATCCGGTTAAATACTGAGGCAAGAAAAAACCAAAATGTTCCCCAACGGGGTACTTAGCCAACTCTGATTCGGTCTGAAATTCCGGCTTCGGACATATCTCAGAACGCCAACCTGCACTCGCAAAACTGCTTCTGCATCGGACCATGCGGCAAAAAAGACTGAGGATATGACGTCGGTCATGCGCATTAGTACCCTGACGTACTGACGTCAGTCTAATGCGCCCTGACCGACGTCAGCCATATACTCTGGTATTCGGGCCGACTGGGACAGCGGACTACCCCCAATAGTAAGGACTGCAGCAATGTGGAACGAAGAACATATGTCTACATAACAAATATGCTAATTATTATCTTCTTCTACTTTTGGCTTTTCCCTGTTAGGGGTCGCCACATGGGATCACCTGTCCGCTCATGATTGGCAGTGGAGTTTTACGGTGTCGAGCTGCCAGCCCAACCTTCCACAGAAGGCACACACACATGCACTCACTCCTAGGGCCAATTTAGAGTGTCCAATCCACCTAATGTCTTTGGGATGTGGGAGGAAACCGGAGCATGCGGAGGAAACCCACGCGACCACAGGGAGGACATGCAGACTCCGCACAGAAGGCACCCCAGCCGAGGATCAAACCGGAGACCCTCTTGCTGTGAGGCGGCAATGCTAACCGCTGCACCACCGTGGTCGCCCATGCTAATTATAATAACCATGATTTTTATTTAGCAATGTAATTGGACTACATTAATTCAGAAGCTTTGGAACTGAGAAAAGGTTCCATCATCCGAGTCCTTTACTGCTGATTATTTTGAAAAAGTGTTAATCAAAACCTCTGCAGCTGCTGCAGAATTGGAAGGTTTTTCCATTTTTTTCTACATGCACCAACTTTGGGGTTGGTTATCTTTCACAAGGGAAAACATGAGAGTTTGTCCAAGCCTTTTGTATCTCTATTTGGTGAATCCTATTTCACTTTTTTTTTAACTGTAGCTGTAATTTTTAAAACTTCTTTTGAGGAATAAAGAATGGTTGCAGAAAAACAAGTAAACTGGAACAGCGAACAACTAGTAATCAAGGCCAGTCCCCACAAACTGTTCCAAAATGTTCTCTCAAAGCACCAGCACTACAATAATCCAATAAAAACGTATTTTATTCCACACAATAAAAACAGTTGAGCGCTTTCATCAAGTAAAGACTTCATCAGAACTAACAAATAAACTAACCATTCTCCTTTTAAAACAACAATTTGCATCACCTGACATTCTTCCATTACATTACATAATAAATTTAAAGTGCTAGTGCCTAATATAGTTCCTTCCAACATGTTTACAACTTAAATAACCATATGTAATTCATATTAAAAATATTGGTTATACAGCTCCTACCCATAAAAATGTGACTAATAATTCTAAACACCAAATAGGTTATTTTATATATATATATATGAATCATGTATACAAACTTTAAAAAAATATATGCATATAAGTGAAAAAGTAAGTTAAAAAAAGTACATTTCTTTTACAGCTTGTGTCACTTGTACATAACATCTAAAATAGGCTTAATAGATATCTGTTCATTTATTCCAGGATAGACAGATGCGTTTAATTTAATTTGCCACCTGATTTCCTTATCACTCACTTTTAATTTTATATCCCCACCCCTTATGTTCCTTTTTACTACCTCCAATATTCCAAACTTAAATCCTGAACAGGTTGCACTGTCCATCAAATGCTTCGATAGTGCATTATTGCTATCTTCTTTCTTAACACTATACATGTGGTCGTAAATCCTATTCCTTAAACAGCGGGTGGTCATCCCCACATAAAAACATGGGCAGTCATTACAGGTGGCCAAATACACTAAATTAGTAGTTCTGCAGTTCCCTCTCTGATATTGTATTCTAGTTTTGTTATAATTAAACAACACTACTGTCTTTGTTCCTACAATATACCTACATTGATTACAGGTGCCACACATTGTGGTACCAAGTCTCCCTGCTGTATCGTTATACTTTTCAACTTTCCTTTCCAACAACCCCTTCATGTTATTCCCCCTTCTATGTACAAAGTGGGGCACTTCTCCCAGAATTTTATACATCTTGTCGTCCACTCTTAAGATATTCCAATTATGATGTATAATTTTCTTGACCTCTCCACTAAAGTTGTGTTGCAATACACATGCCATACCATATTTACTAAGAGTTTCCTCTTGGTCGCCACTATCTGTCTATCCTGGAATAAATGAACAGATATCTATTAAGCCTATTTTAGATGTTATGTACAAGTGACACAAGCTGTAAAAGAAATGTACTTTTTTAACTTACTTTTTCACTTATATACATATATATATATTTTTTTTAAAGTTTGTATACATGATTCATATATATATATATAAAATAACCTATTTGGTGTTTAGAATTATTAGTCACATTTTTATGGGTAGGAGCTGTATAACCAATATTTTTAATATGAATTACATATGGTTATTTAAGTTGTAAACATATTGGAAGGAACTATATTAGGCACTAGCACTTTAAATCTATTATGTAATGTAATGGAAGAATGTCAGGTGATGCAAATTGTTGTTTTAAAAGGAGAATGGTTAGTTTATTTGTTAGTTCTGATGAAGTCTTTACTTGATGAAAGCGCTCAACTGTTTTTATTGTGTGGAATAAAATACGTTTTTATTGGATTATTGTAGTGCTGGTGCTTTGAGAGAACATTTTGGAACAGTTTGTGGGGACTGGCCTTGATGAATAAAGAATGGTTGTCATCCTTTTACACTCCATTTTCACTAGATTCTCACCTGAAGTAACAGTTTATATCTGATGTACTTGAGATATGCAAACTTTATTTACAATCTGCAAGATTAAAAGCATCCCACTTGTCTAGCCTCATGGTGCAAATAGATAAAGCCCTTACTGCACCTCAGATAAAGAAAAGTTGTGTAAAATCTTACCATAACCATACATGTCCTTCTCGTCCATGTTGCAGTATTCTGTATAGTTGGGTTTTCCCCTCTAGCCACCCAAACGTCCGACCAGTATACAAAAGTTATGCAGTCACTGTATGGTGATTGGGACATCTGATGTGGCTAGCAGAGGGTGGGCCACAAAAGTGATGTCTGCGCGCACCAGACCTCAGAACTGAGAACCCCAGTCGGAACCAGTCCCACAGAAAGTAGAGCAAGTACTGTGCTATCCCAGGTAGGGAATACCTGATATCAAGAGGGGTAGGTGGGAAGGAAGGAATACTGCAACATGGAAGAGAAGGACATCTATGGTTATTGTAAGATTTTCCACAACTTTTCTGTGTCCTTTTGTTCACATGCTGCAGTATTCTGTACAGTTGTGTGAGTGCCAAAGCTCACTAAGAAGAAGAGAGTGGTGGCCTAGAAGAGTTTTCCAGGATGCCATGGAGGATAGTCCTGGTGAATCCCACCCTAGACCTGTAAATCTGGTCTATTTTGTAATGTTTTGTGAAGCCGTGCACAGAAGACCAGGTTACTGCTTCAAGAATAGTGGAAGTATAGTGGAAGTATCCAGGCCTTTGAAAAAGGTTCTAGATGAGGCCACTGCCCTAGTGGATTGGGCTTTCACACTGCCTTGCGTTTACCATGGTGTGTGTATCAAAAGGAAATAGCCCTGGAAATCCAGGCTGAAATGGTTTGCTTAGTTACTGCTTTCCCCAGGGCCCTGGGGTGGAAAGAGACAAACAACTGGTCAGCCTGCTGATGTTTTTGGTTTTGTGCAGACAGAACCTGAGCTGTCTGTGCACATCAAGGGAATGAAGTACTCTCTCACTGTCGCCATGTGGGTTGGGAAAAAAAGTGGGCAGGTGGATGGCTTGGTTTAAGTAAAGGTCATTAAACACTTTGGGCATGAAGTAAGGGTTGGTTCTGTGGGTTAGCCTATCCTTGTGGAATATGAGGAAAGGAGGGGTAGCCATGACAGCTTGCAGTTCAGAAACTCTTCTAGCTGAGGTCAAGGCCACCAGCAGAACAGTCTTCCATGTGCAGTGTTTTAGGGAAGCTTTGGATGCAGGCTCAAAGGGAAGAAGTGTGAGTTTTTCTAAGACATAGTTCAAGTCCCAAGGATGTGGTACGGGTTTCCTTGGTGGCCTGAGATGGAACATTTTTGCAGGTAATCTGGAAGCTAAGTGGGGGTTACAGGGGTAAGCAGGTAGAAATGGCAGACATGGGCTTTGATGGAGGAGTATGCTAACCCTGTCTGTAAAAGTTCACACAGGTAAGACAGCACTATGGGGACCTCACTTTGCAATGGGTCCAACTGCCTTCTGAGACACCATATGGAGAATCTTTTCCACTTGGATACATAAGATCCCGTGGTATTAGGTTTCCTGGCCTCCTGCAGGACAGTGAGCACATTCTCATTGTATAGGTGCCTGAAAGGGATCAAAATCTTATTACTCACAAGGTGAGGTGAAGAGATTGTCACCATGGGTGAATTTGGGTTCCCTTGTCCTGTGTGAATAGGTCCACTCTGACGGGTTACTTGTGATTGCTTTAGCTAATTGGAGGACGAGGGGGAACCAATGCTGTCTTGGCCAATAGGGAGTCACCAGCAAGATTTTTGGTTCGTCCTGTTGGATCTTCAGCAGAACTTTCTGAACAAGAGGGAAGGAGGGAAAGGCACAGAGAAATAACCCCTTCCAAGATATTGAAAATGCATCTGTTGCCATCGCCAGAGGTTCTGGCTGTCTGGTACAGAAGGAGGGAAGTTGCCTGTTGACGGTGGAGGCAAACAGGTCTATATGAGGTGTACCCCATCGGTGGACAAGGGTCCAGGAAGACATCCCTGTATAGCATCCATTTGTGAGACATAGTCAAGGACCTGCTGAGAGAATCTGTCTGATAATTCTGTAGGGAAAGTATGTAAACTGCCTGAAGAGCAACTCCCTGACTTGTAGCCAGTTCCCACACAAGGAGAGCTAGTCTGCAAAGCAAGAAAGATCTGGTCCCCCCCCCCCGCTTGTTGTGATGCCACAGTACTGTGGTATTGTCTGTGAAGAGCTATTAGGGTCCCCACTGGAGCCTGGGTTAAAAGGCCTTCAAGGCCAGAAGTACTGCTCTCATTTCCCTTACATTGATGTGCTCTTTCCTGTGTGGTTCTGGCCAAACTCCCTGAACCTTTAGTGGCCCCAGTGTAGCTCCCCAACCGAGGTCCGAGGTATCTGTGTACATGACCTGTGTTGGAGATGGCAGTTGGAGTGGAAGGCCTGGGTTGAGCTTAACCTGGGCCAGCCACCAATGAACCTCCTGTTTGAGACAGGACAGTAAGGGTACCTTGAACTTCGGGGTGGGAGTGCTGCATCCAAACAGACCTGAGGTACCACTGTAGTTTCCTCATGTGAAGTCTTGCTAAAGGCAGCATTGGTATAGTGGAAGCCATGTAGCCCAGGAGCCTGAGGCGCCTTGCAGTCATTTCTTTGGTGTGAAGAACCAAAAGTAGGTATAGTGTCAGGCTTGCTACCTTCTGTGGAGGAAGGAAGGCCATCATGATGTCTGTCTGAATTCTGCTCTCCAGGAACACTATGTCCTGGGTAGGATCCAGCTGGGATTTTGTGTAATTTACCTGAACCAAGAGACTCCAAGATGTAAATGGTTTTCTGCAATTGGAGCAGGAGGAACTGTTTGCAGTCTGCCTGGATAAGATCATTGTCCAGGTAAGGGAAGATTTGGATCGCTTGAGTCCTGCAGAAGGCAATCACTGGTGTCAGACATTTGGTGAAGACTCTGGGTGCTTTAGACAGACCAAAGGGCAAGGCCGAGAAATGATGGTGAGGGGAGGCCAGTGAGAACCAGTGGAAAATCCTGAAACTGGGTCTTATTGGGATGCAGAAGTAGGTATCTTTGATATCCAAGGTAACCATGAAACACCATGAGGGAGGATGAGGGGGAAGAGGGCTGGCACTGTTAGCATCCTGAATGTGGGTATGTGCAGAAAGAAGTTTAGGTAAGAGATCTAGAATTGTTCTCCAGGGCCCATCTTTCCATGGTACTAGACATAGCCTTGAGTAAAAGCCTTTCCCCATAATGGACTGTAGGACAAGCTGGAAGGTGCCTTGGGCCAAAAGGTTGTCCAGAACAGGTTGTAGGAGATGGAGCTGGTCTTTTGGTGGCTGGGGAATCCCTTCTCTTTGGGGGAATGATCCAGGTCATTAAGTACCCGTGTTCTATTACTGACAGGACCGACTTGTCTGAAGTGATGAGTCTCCACATTTGGAGACAGTGAGAGAGACACACAAGGAGAGAGGGATGGAGGGGGCTGACTGAAGCTTGGCAGGTAGTCACACACTATCTGCCCTGTCTAGAAAGGGCCTCCTTTGGCTGGTAGATGGAGCAGTGCTGGCAGGACTGGATTGCTTCCTGGAAGCTTTTCTAGGTTTGGAAGAGGGAGGAAGACCTGAATGCTTTCTGTTAAACTGGGTTTTGGACAGATAATTGCTTTAGAACCTGGGAATTGGAGATACAAACAAATGTTTTATGTCTTGCATCTCCTTACCTTTTTGTTGCAGGGACTTAAACAAGTCTGCAACCTTGGCTCCAAACAGTGCTGAATTGTCCATAGATGCATCTACTAATTTAGCCCTGAAATCATCTGGTAAGGGCTGGAGGCATAGCCAGGAGTACCTTTTTAAGGCAGAAGCCAATGCTGCTGACCTAACTGAGGTCTCAGCAGCATCATAGCTACACCTAATGGAGTGTCTGGTCACCTGAGAGGTCAGAGAAATAAGGGAGGACAGCTAAGTTTTAGCAGGGAGTCTAAGAGGTCAGAGAGCCGTTTAGAAATTTTTTCCAGCAGGGCTAAGGCATATTTAGACATATGTGTCTGATAGCTGATTGCTCTGAAAGCCAGAGTAGCAGAAGTGTATACATTTTTACCAAAACACTCCACTGCCTTGCTGTCCTTGTCAGCAGGAAGGAGGGTGGTAGACGGCAGTAATTTAGAACCCTTGTCAGTAGTGACTGAGATGGTGGCTGGGTCTGCAACTGGGCATTTTATAAGGAATTCAGCTGTCTCCGGGACCTTGTAAAACCTATCAGGTCTTGTGGGTGGGGTTGGGGGCTGGAGGTAGGGAATCTGGATTAAAGGATGCTACAGAGAAACACCAAGAAAAGCTGGAAGAATAGGTGGGACTGCAGTGGGAGCTGGTGAATCCATTTGGATCAAGTCATAGTACTGTTTTTGCACCTTGAAGAAAAAAGACCTTGGGTGTCGTCCACAGCTTCAGGCTGTTAAAACACAATTTATTAATTGCTTAAAAAGTGAAGCCGACAGGATGTAAACTTCGCTAGAATATGGTGAACTGAAAAAAGTTAAGTATCCAAGCAGTTGTCATCCACAGCCTCAAACTTCAGGCTGTTAAAACTCAATTTATTGAAAACTTAAAAAGTGAAGCTGACAAAATGCAAGCTTCACTGAGATGCTGAAATAATTAGCCTAGTAATTAACATCCACAACTTCAGGCTTCAAGTTGTTAAAGCACAGTTAATAGATGCTTTGTAAGCAAAGCTGACAAAAACATATACTTCACTGGAGTGTAAAAAGCAGATGAAATTGTCCAAATGATAAGCGCTTTCGGCAGATGCCTTCTTCAGATCGTACTTAGACCCAAGGTCTTTTTTCTTTGTTCATTTGTCTACCCTCGGTATCTTTAGTAGTGGTGAGGAGAATTTATTTCTTGTTTTTGCACCTCGGTCATTTCTGATGAATCTCACTTGAAATGCTCTCTCATCTTGGCTATGGTAAGATTTTCTGCAGGGGAATCAGCTTCTGCAGATTCTTCCTCTGGAGAGCCATATCCAAGTGGGGAAGGGGGTTGAGAGGTGTAAGAGAGTGATTCTTATGAGGAAGAAACAAAGTACTCTTCCTCTTCCACCTGAGAGGGGTCTGGGGCCTGAGGCCTAGGACTCAGAACTGGAGGAGGGGTAATGGAAGTTCCTTGGGCAGTAGGCCACGGAGCCATGGATAAGAGGCTTTGTGAGAAAGCCTGTCAATCTGGTTGGCTCTCCCTAACCGGAAAGGTATGCTTTCTCTTTTCCTTCTTTTTAAGTGAAGACTTAGCCGGCGTTTGAACAGGAGAAGTCCTAGGACCTAACAACTGGGAAAGAGCGGAGAGATCTGGCTGGTCTGCCGAGGGCCTAGATTCCCCTTTGACGTTAGAATCCAACATCCACAGAGCCTCTGTTGACGTGCCTTCCACACTGGGTTCTACAGCAGACGATCCAGTACCCGCTATACCCAAGGTGGCAGAGCCCGAGCATTTGTCCAGGCCAATGTCGGCCACAGAATGAGCACCAGATAGCAGAGGCGCAGGGATAGTAACAGGCCTTGCGGTCTTGGCCTTTTTTCTTGGCAGTCAAGTCGAAAGGTCGCTCCATACCCAACGCTAGCTGTTTCAGATGTTGGTTCTGTAGTACAAATTGAGCACATGAAATCTGCTAAATAAGGTCTTAGGAACAAAGGCCTGGAAAATAGGGTAGGCCTTGTAGCCATGAGACTTTCCTAGACAGAAAAGAAAAGAATTTGCGTGCATCCTTATGTGGAATCTGATGCCTGCACTTACACCTTCCCTTTCTGTATGACATGAACAAGCACTAGCATACAATGACTGAAAAAAGGTTCCCCAACGGGGTACTTATCTGTGTTTCTCAAGAATCCAACAGCCCAGAAGGCAGGAACACCTGACGTTCGACTGGCGGCAGAGAAGTTCTGAGGTCTGGTGCACGCGGACATCGCTTTTATGGCCCATGCTCTGCTAGCCACATCAGACGTCCCACACATCATACAGTGACTGCAAAACTTTTGTAAGCTGGTCGGACATTTGGGTAGCAAGAAGGCAAACCCAAATGTACAGAATACTGCGACCTGTGAATAGAAGGACATCCTGTGTTTGTGTAGCAGCACAGGGGCTGAAAGGACTGAAAGGGGGGAAGATGGGAGTACGTGGCCAACTCCACCCTTGGGGGTAGCAGCTGTCTACTCCTAAGATGGGCAAGTGCACCTGTACAAGACATATTTCACTTAAAGATCAACATGACCACTGCACATACTGCTTAGGGTTAGGATACAACATCAATGCCTGCGATATTATAAGGTGCTCAGGCCCAAAGCTTTTCAAGCAACATGTTTGGCCATTTGGACTTATTTGAACAAAAAGAGGCTTGTGGCCTTCTTATCTAAATCCACCATGGTGTGAGACTACAGTCAGACAGACATCATTTACGAACAAAAACAGAAGGGGAGAAGATGAAGGAAATGGAATCAGAGGTCACTGTCAGGGATCTTAGGTCCACGGATGTCAGCACTGCGGAGATGCTTGACCATCTACTTTAACTGAGGCTTGTGACAATGTACAGAGTCTTGCACACCTTCAGTCACAAGCACATCCTACCACACAGAACAATCTACTGACTTAATTGAAAGGATGATGACAGTCTGTCCCCAAATACTGTTTAACTATAAAGCAAGGGGATGGAAGTTTACCTTTGCTCATTGTCAAGCTGAATACCACAAAGTTAGGATGTTAGAATCCAGGGATGTCCTCATTGGTTTTCCAAAGACTCCACTAGCCACCCACATACTTGAAACCTATTCTAAGGCCTGGACCTCTGGCAAACCTAAGCGGCAGAGCTTCCGAGATTATGACTGCAACAGTGAACCACACAATGACAATCAGTTCATCTTTGAGGAGCAGTCCCTGCAGCATACTTGAGATGGGCAAATCCAAATATGTTTTGTCCCAGTCAGAGTTTTCATCTCCTATGCTTATACCCCTATGAATACTTGTATATCATGGAACATTGGTAGGGCGTGTTGCACCTCAGGGCTAGAACCTCTCTTCAGTTATTCTTACCACTCACTTTGCCTTACTTACAAAGTAATACTGTCTGTACAAAGTAGCTCACTCTTGTAGAATACTTGGTGATGTTCTTTCAATTAAACTGAATAAAACCATTACATCTGTATTTGTTGTAGACTGCTCTCTTTGGGGATTATTAAAAGTAACTGTTTTCACTACTTTGCATTTCAACCCCCTTTTAACACTGTAGAAAGGAGATCAGAACCTTAATGATTTAATGTGGGGGCAGGCCAACTCCTGAAATGCTTTACCCTCTGATGCCGGAATAGAGCGCTACTGAACCATTATGAACTTTCCAAAGTGACACTGATGAAAAGGGCACTGTAATGATCTGTCTGTCTGACAGCAGCACTACTCTGTGAAACTACCATGTAGTGTTTAGTTACTATTCTGGCCTACTGTGCAGTTTTACAGAATGTTGCTAGCTCAGGATGCCAGTACAGAGTAGCCTGGTATTATCATAACCTACATGAAGGCCATTTATGAAGGCAGATCATTTACAGAAAAGCTGTGGTATTCACTGACAGCTACAAGGACACTGACCTATGAAATTCCCACTGCTGGATGCACAACAGCACTGCTCTGGTGCCTTCCAGATGTATGATAATGGCCCAAAAAAGAAGATAAAGTATTCACCTGAGAGAAGTGTTACTGTATAACAACAGTTTGTTACTATGATGCCATGAAAATGAAACCCTGTAAAAGCAGGTGCAGCAATACAGCGCAAAAATCAGGACAATGATCGGGTGTGAAAGCAAAGGAAAAAAAGTTGAAAATAAAACCCAAAAAGCAAGGTAAAAAGAATATGTCAATCTTGTGTGCAGATTGTACTTTTTTATGCCTAAAGCAAGTGTTAAGTGCTAAAAACAAAAACCTGATCCATACAAGAAAATTGCTGAAGTACTCAGAAGAATGCAGTTTTACAGATGTAACACATACAATTTGTTAGTAAAATGCAACTAAAAGCAAGGCAAGCATAAGGAGGGGGGACTGGGCAACTGCCAAGTTGTCCTGACCCTCTAAGAGGCCCACAATTACTAGAAAAAATGAACAGGTATCAAATAAATAAGCAAACAAACAATTAAATGAATACATAAATAAATAAATATGTAAATACTTCAAAACGAGTAAGGGATATCTACTGGGTTAAATTTCCCTATCAGTATAAAAACATCAGGCATGTTTCCTACAAACAGGCACATGCCTACTGGGACTAATCCATTCAAAAATATTAAAATGTTTGGCATCCTCCAATGACTGTCCATTAACTGCCCCCAAGAAACTATTATTTTCGTGGACTTTAATATTGACTGGAACACCTGTATCTCGGACTTCCCCACCACCCATATAAATTTACATGGCTTCACCCAGGTGATATCTACCTCCACTAGAATCAGTAAGCCTAACAAAAAAGAAAGTATCCTAGATTGGATTCTAATAAACAACCATCCCCATATATATGAAGCAGGCACCCTACCTGAGGACATCAGTGACCACTTCTTAACCTATATACTCAGGAAATGAAAAGACATCCCTCAACAGTCCACCTTCAAAACTATTAGGAGCAACAATAACTTTATTCAGACTAAATTCCAAAATGAACTTAACTCATGTGACTGGACTGACCTAAAACTACTTCCACTAGATGAAGCAGTCTCATACTTTAACTCTAAATTTCTTGCTATCTTGGATAATCATGCTCCCAAATGTGTCATCAGAACCAATAATAAAGTAGCACCATGGCTGTCAAATGATACTAGACAAAAAATCATATGCAGAAATAAAGCATGGGCCTCCTGGAGAACCACTAAATCCCCAAAAGACCACCTCATATTTAAATAGACACGTCCATTATGCTAGACAAAAAAACTACTACTGCAATCTGCAACAAAAGCACCAAAATCATCCACAAAAAATTTGGTCAAACAAACAAACTTCTCCACCCAGGACAATCATCTACCCCTACCCCCTTGACTACCCTCCTAAAACCTCTGAAAATTATTTCTAACACCTTCAACACTTTCTTTACAGAAACCGTTCAATCCCTTGCCAACAAACTAGCTCCCAATAGCCCAAGTTCTACCAATCTCACACCCAATAACCCCACCCTCTTCGAGTATGTGCCAGTACCAACATCTTTTGTTAGGTCACTACTCAAGAAATTGAAACCCACCACTCTGTCGGCAGACCTACTACCTGCAGAGTAAGTCCAAAAAGTCACTGATAAAATAGCTTACCCCATTTCAATACTAACCAATAGATCTATTCTTGAAGCTTATATCCCGTCTATCTGGAAAATCTCCCACATTATTCCTCTCCATAACGGGGGTAATTCCACAGAAATCTCAAATTACAGGCCCATAGCCATCCTGTCACCCCTGGCTAAAATTATGGAAAAATGTATCCGTAAACAATGCCTAGCCTATCATAATCTGAACAATCTCCTAGCCCCCTCCCAGCATGGACTTAGACCTTGCCATAGTACAGCCTCAGCCTTCTTTCCTTCTCTCACACAATAAATCAAAACCGTAACAACAACAAGCTCTCTTCAGCCCTCTTCCTAGACCTTTCCAAGGCATTTGCCATGGTAAACCACCAACTACTCTTAGGGACACTAAAAACACTCTATAGATAACCTAGCAATTAGCTGGTTTCATTCCTATCTAAGTGGCAGACAACAAGCTGTACTATGGAAAGATAACTTATCGTCCTCCAGGGGTCTATATTAGGCCCCCTCATATTCTCCATCTTCATTAATGATCTGCATAAAGTCATCCCAGATGCAACGTGTATACAGTACGCAGATGACTGGACCCTAATCTGTGCTGCCACATTCCCCACAGACTTACAATCTTTATCCCAAAATACTTTCAACAAAGTTGAGAACTCGCCATCTACTATTAAACCCAAATAAAACCAAGCTGATAATCTTCACCCCCACTTGCAAGGTCCCTTTACCATCTCTCACCATAGCATCCAACAATGGTACCATAATTTCCCCAGAACCTAGTAATAAACTGCTAGGAGTAATTATCAACAACAACCTTAATGCTCACGTTGACAAAACTATTAAAACAGTTAATAAGAAACTAGGCTCTTTACATAAGATTAAACTATTTTTATCCCCATCTGCTCAGACTGTGACTGCCCGTACCCATTTGCTATCAACCCTTCTTTATGCCTCACTCATCTTCACAAACCTATGCAAATCTGACCTCAATAAACTTACTAGCTTCTACAATAATATTGTCAGATTTGCCACAGGATCAGCATATAGAACACATCACTGTTTAAACCTTAAATCGCTACGTTGGCTAAAACTACCCTACTAACTTCACTATAACCAATTAATAGTTGTTCACAAAGTTCTCTACCAACCAGATAGTACACCCATACTGAAAAATATTATCACTCCCTACAGTAACCTAAAAACACTCCACTCTTCCAACAAAACGTTAGTATAAACTGTTAAATCCAAAAATTCGGCTGGTGAATCACTATTTTCCAACTTTGTCGGTAAAACCTGGAACTTACTTCCTGCAGAACTTACTACAGTTCCTTCCTTAACAAAATTCAAAATATCTCTTAAAAAACACCTAAAAATGCATTGGCTTTCACAAACCTTGACTAAACCCTACTCAAATACCAACTAAATATGAAAACCTTAGTACAGGAAGAAACTTTCACTATATTACTCTGATTCATTAACTGTCTAGAAAACTGGTTATAAGTCTCTACCTACTGGAAAGTACTAATGTAAGGATGCTATCTTGACACAACCATGTACTTCTAAAATGTATGAGAACCACTAAAATGTAAGCGCTCTCCTTTGACCGTAAATAATCTCTAAATATTTCATGTGTGTACACTAGAAAATATTGTATTATGTTTGCATCTATTGTTGAACATCTGTCCTTTTTGTAGTATTTCACTGTATGTATACATGTAATGTATGTCTGGAGCTTTTCTCCCCGGGCCTCCGCTGAAAATGGACCTATATCCAGTCGGACTTTCCTGGTTAACAAATGTAAAATAAAACAAATAAAACAAATACGTGCAAAATTAAATATTTACAGTCACTACTCACTCCATGGCACAAAGGGATAAAGCCTCAACTACAATCCAGGTTCAAGAAAGAGCCTAGACAGTGGAGCAGGTGTGTGTGTGTGTGTGTGTGTGTGTGGGGATTAAGCAGTCAATCCCAGCTTGCCCTTCCTGGGGAAGGAACGTGGTCTGATCCACTGCAATGGCAATACCTTTAACAGGAACAGGTGTATGGTATACAGCAAGATGCGTCAGGGACACACGCTTGGTGCTACAAAGCCACTTTCCCACAGCCTTCACTTGCATATCTGCGCTTGCACACAGACAGATAGAGAGAGACACACACACACACACACACACACACACACACACACACACACACACACACACACACACACACACACACACACACAGCAAGTGGGTTTAGGAATAAAAAGTAAAAATTCTTAGCATTGAGTCATGGATAGCAGAACTCCAGTGGAGTGGTTAGTAAACTAATTCCCCTCCTGAGGAAAATTAAGGTTAGACCTTAAGACCATATGGGTCCAGGTCCTGGGAGTGAAGGTAGACCCTCATACCTTTTGATTATGGGCATCCCACAAACAGAAGAAACACGAAAGACAATACGAAAGCTGGGGCAAAACAATTTTATTGTTTTTTAGATGGCAGCCTCCTTCCGTCAAATCTCAGCCCCATCATGAGCCTCTAAAAGGCTGCTGCAACCGGGGAATAAATGAGCTAAAGACCCACAAGAAGGATGCTGAAGACTGGCATGCATGAAGAGAAAAATCCCTTTGAAAAAATATGTAGAACTGCTTAACAGCTGACCTTTCTTATAATAAAGAAAGCTTATTTTACTGTCCTACACAATGTACAGATGTGTAGAGTATGACCCTCTGCTACAAAATTTAAACCCACAAATATTGGTCGGTTAACAGTACAAGATGCTGCTTGTATAACTCACCTTACTCTGCTGGCAGTTTTACACAGTCCTATCAAAATGGGAAATAAATAAATGCAATGCGAAAGAGTTTTTAACAAATAAAAATCAAGTTCATATCAAATGATACATGAATTTTAAAAGGCATAGCAAATGGCATCAACTAGCAGGCTAAACACTAGTGAGCTATTCAACTTAAAGGCAATTGTGCACAATTTGTTCATTTTTTTGGCCTTTTATATGACTACTGTAATACCAGCTTAATCAATCTCTTCAAGGTATTTGGCTGGATCCATGACCCACCATTTTGCAGGGATACTGCACCTTGTTTTGTAAGCTCAGAATTTAGTTCCATGGGATTTCCCAGGCCACAGCTCTTCTAAATGAGGTATTAAATCATTTGAACACCAGTACCTTGTTTATATCTAAAGTCAGTGTCAACAAAGTTATACAAGCTGAGCAACTAATCTCTTACTTAATCACCCAAATAATTAATGGCTAATGTTGAGACATTGTATAAAACACATTACCTCATTGATACTGATCTCGGCTTCAACGTACTGCAGGCCTTTCTGAAGTATGGAGATAAGGGCAGCAGGTGGCACTAATGTTCCGTTGATGTTGGACTGACTAATGTGACTCTCAATACCAAATGTAAAGGCAGAATGGGAGAAACCTGAAACCAAGACGCACACACACAAAAAAGGTATTAGATAAGCATTACATAATTATGGTGGTTTGCTTACCCTTCGATAAACAAGAGACAGCTTTTCCTGCAAACACTTTCATCCCCAGTATTCATGTTTTCATATTTTATAACTACCTTTCCGTTTAACACAGACATTTACAAAAAAGTGTTTGAAGCTTTGTGCTTATTTGACTCATGAAAAGACGAGATGCTGAAAATACTATTTGCTTATTGATCTGAGTGGATTTTAAGGAAAAAAGTGATCTCTGATTCCACAAGTCTGTTGTCCATACTTCATGACTTTACTACTGAATCCCTTATATTGAAATGTTCAAATATTTTCAAAAATGCCTTGATAATGACTTTTTACAGCTACATTTCAAGCAGAATCTGAGCAGAACCTACTGCATTCACAGCAGCAGCGCAGACTGTAAATGCAAAACCAAAACAATGATTGTTGGGCTTGACTACAGTTTTAGAGAAAAGTGTCAGCAGGAGGTAACAGCCAACTTGTGTTCTGGATCAAAGATGACAATTATTATAAATATGTAAGAGGACATTTCTACTGCTAATTAAGTAAGAACACTCTATCCTCTGGCACATTTTTGGTAACATGCTATTATGGTGGCTTTGAGAGCTGGTGTTATGGCAGATGACCAGAGGCTGCATGCAGCAACAGTTGTGACTCTAGCTCCACTCTCCGTGCATAGGACAAAAACTGGAACTAGAATGGTGAGTTGGCAGCACTAGTGGAGCAAATTCATCCCCACTGACCCAGAAAACAACATGCCTCTCAATCTCTGAGCACTAAACGTCATAGCACTGACATTTAAAAAAAATCATAGCAGACAGTCAGAAAAAGAAACACTTTTCCAGTTTTTCACAATAGAAGTTCTCTCTATACTAGATCGTATACATTAAGTGAAAATGAATTTTTATACAGACAGTCTACTTACTTAAGATATGTTCCCATAATCAGGCCTGACTTTATGAGGAAATCAGTAAATCTAAGAGGAACAAGGTTAAATGTGAACGTCAAAGTCATAGTACAATACCTAACTCAGGTGGGAATCTAAAGTAAGATGACTGCGTATAACTGTCAAGTGGCAGGTAATGGCCAAGAAAATTTCTAAAAGACAACCTGCAACAGTAGACCAGCAGTCTAAAAAACACTCGTTCTGAGCCTGCAAAATTTTAATAAAATGTTACGATTCCTCTTCATAACCTTTTACATGAAAAGGTTCATTTTTAAATTGTATTTTTATGTATTTGTTGAACCAGTAAGCCAACTAAACAAAAGTGACCTTTTTCATGGACAACCTTAGGAGTACTGCCCGGTTAAGGGATTTTGCTCTTAAGTCACACAGTAGGCAGATCAGGATGGAACATGGCACACCCTACAACCTGGGGCACATGAATGCTCATTAACAACTCAGAAATTTAGTCCTCTGCACTAAGTGCCAGATCTTGTGGCACTAAAATCCATTAATTTTAATGAAATTTCTCCTAGCATATGTTTATATTCTGAACAGTTCATCAAATGAAATAAGTCTTCTACTGAAGACACAGATCAATAACATTTCATATTACTGACTGCAGTAATGGAAACTGGATCAGCAGTAGAGGAATACAGCCCTGACAGCAACCCAGCTGACCCAGGTTCATCTACTGGTTCTGTTACTGCAGGGGTTACACTGAAGTGTAGCACCCTGAGAGGTGGCAGGGCAAGCTTCTCCCACTGCCAGTAGCCTGTTACATACAACATGCTAAAATGTACGTCAGATCAAAAGGCAAGCATAAACAGCAGTTGTAGCATTGCAGCTTATGTGAAAGTTTATTAAATTCAGTGTATGCTAAATATAAACTGCTGTAATGCAACTAAGAAGGGGGAACTGCAGATCCTTTAAACCTCCTGCCTTTTACAAAATACTTCTAAATAATCATATTACTTAACATCAGAATTCATCTAAGCAGAAGCTAGAGCCCCACCCCCCTTAATCACCACACATTTTAATAATACAATAGACAAAAATAATATATATTACTGTAACATTAAGTGCTCGGTTAATATTTGGCGGATTTATTTTTAATATCAGCAAAAATAACACTACTCATAAGCATCAGAAAATACATTTTTTTAAGTTAAACCCATAAAAGTAGATGTTTGAATTATCACTGCTGCAGTAGTCATAGCTAAATGTGTCATATCCTGCCATGGATACAACAGCTGGACAGTTTCAAAGCTTCAGGGTGCCTTCCACATGCCCAAACTGTCAGGCAGCTCTAACTGAGCTGACCAAAACACAACTTTGGGCACAAAGCCCTTCAGAGCTTTCCTGTCAGCCAAAAGAGGGAGGGGGAGCCCTGAAAGGCCAATACTAGGAGCAACAAAAAAATAAATGTCCACACACTGACATACAAAATACACCAAAAACAAGGGGGATAGAGGGAGGGAGTGGCTACTGCAGCAGTGATCACTCGAATATCTACTATTACAGTAAGTTTAACTTAAACAACTGTACTATGTTCATTACATTGATCGCTGCTGAAGTAGCCTTTGCTATATGGGTAGATTACCCTAGCTTGCTACATCTGGGAGGAGGAAGGAGAACAGTCCAGTAGAATGTCGAGAATGGTCAATGTAAAGCCTGATCTAGATTTAGAGAAGAAATCAAGCTTACAGTGCTTTTCAAGAGTATGTACAAAAGACCAAACAGCAGCTTCTAGAATACATCTAGAAAACAACTTTTTCCGAAAAGCCATGTATAAAGCCAAGCCCTGGTAGAGTGGAACTTGACCCTGCCTAGAATAGTTTTGTTATGGTGAGTATAACAAAAGGTAATAGGCCTTAGAAAGTACAGTTTTGTACCTACCATAAATGTAGATGTCCGAACTGGATAGCATCTGCAGTCATAACAACTGGGTTGTCCTGTCGTCAGGCAGCCCTTCGGTCGGCCGGATTCCAAAGTCCGGGTCCGGCTTCAGCTGATGTCACACTTCACCCGACGTCATCTCTGCTGGTCTTCGGGTATAAAGGCATCAGCCGACGCCATTTTCCTCAGTGTTTCTTGCCCCAGATGCCAGTGAAGGCTAAATTTTGGGTAAATGCCAATGTTTCCAAAAAGATAGAAGGCAAACACAAAAAATAAGCATGTATGTACATATATACAAACAAATACACCATAAGAGACTTCCCCCCACCAGCTAGCTATTAGGAGGGTAAATACCCTAGGAGTACCACAGAGGGGAAGGAGGGAGGGTAATCCTGACTGCAGATGCTATCCAGTTCGGACATCTACATTTATGGTAGGTACAAAACTGTACTATGTCCTTCATGGATGCATCTGCAGTCATAACAACTGGGTAGAATACCATAGCCAACTAGGGGAGGAGGAAGAATAGATTATGGTGTGGTTAGGATCCCTTGCAGTACAGCAGTGGCAAACCCTGCTCGGGATCTGGAATACAGAGGTAAATTATAATGCTTGGCAAATGTATGCACGGAGGTCCAAGTAGCCGCTTCAGTAATGTCCTTGGTTGCCACTACTCGTAAGAAGGCTGTGGTAGTGGCTGTTGCCCTTGTAGAATGAGGCCTTATGTTCTGTGGAATTGGTTTTCCATGGAAGGAGTAACAGAATCGTATGCAATTTCCTATCCATTTGGAGATTGTCTGTTTGGAAATAGCTTTTCCTTCCCTTCCTGTTGCATAGGCTACAAAAAGCTGGTCAGTGTTTCTGTTACTTTTTGTTCTGTCCAGGTAGTAGCGAAGCTGTCTATGTACATCCAAGGTATGCAGCATTCTTTCCCCTCTGTTTTGTGGGTTGGGGAAGAAGGTAGGTAGGTGGATTGCCTGGTTTAAAGACACTCTGGATACCACCTTAGGCATAAATGTAGGATTAGTCCTCATGGACACTCTATCTTGGTGAAAGATTAGGAAGGGTTGTACTGCCATTAGGGCCTGAAGTTCAGAAACCCTCCTTGCTGAGGTTATTGCCAGTAGGAAAGCAGTTTTCCACGATAGATGCTGCAGGTCTGCTGTTGCTGCTGGTTCAAAAGGTGCGAGTGTCAACTTTTCTAGCACAAAGTTCAAATCCCAAGTTGGCAATGGTGGTTTCCTAGGAGGTTTTACATTCTTGATCCCTCTGAGGAACTGCCTGAGTAAAGGATGTGAAAAGACAGGTGGATCAAAGCTGTATTCTGCTGAAATAGCTGATGCATGTATCTTGATGGAGGAATAGGACAGGCCTGTATGTAGAAGCTCTGCCAAATACTCCAGAATGTTAGCAATATCTATATTTGACACATCTTTTCCTCTTTCAGCACTCCAAATGACAAACCTTTTCCATTTTCCTGCATAGTTCCTTCTTGTTGAAGGTCTGCGGGCTTCAAGGATAATGTCTTTAACCCTTTTGGAAAGTTCTGGATTTGTTGCTGCTATGTGATGTTCCATGCAGTCAGTTGCAACGTTTTTAGGTTTGGATGCATGATGCTGTAGTTGTTCTGAGTTAACATCAAAGGCATCAGGGGTATTGACCACATTTTGTCCCGAGACATGCTCCTCGGCAATGGGTACCAGTGTTGTCTTGGCCAGTTTGGAGCTATCAGGGTTATCCTTGGACGTTCCTCCTTGATTTTTAGTAATACCTTTTGTATCAAGGGAAGAGGTGGGAATGCATATGCTGTCAGACTTTTCCAGCTGAAGGAGAGCGAATCCACTTTCCATGCAAGTGGGTGGAATGTCCTTGTGCAGAATTTTTTGAGCTGGTGATTGAGAGGGGAAGCGAATAGATCTATCTGTGGCATTCCCCATTTCTTTGAGATGGTCTTGACCATGTCCGGGTGTAGCATCCATTCGTGGGCATCCGAGGTGGTTCTGCTTAACATGTCTGCTAGAGTATTCTCCTTTCCCGATACAAATATTGCCTGTAACTGGATGTTGTAGCTGAGTGCCAGGTTCCAAAGGTCCAAAGTCATTCTGCATAGGGGGTATGAATGAGTGCCTCCCTGTTTGTTGATGTACCACATGACTGTGGTGTTGTCTGTCCTTATCATCAAATGGCCTTCTTTGAGAAATGGTCTGAATTTTTGGATTGCCAGTTTTACTGCCAGCATTTCTTTTAGGTTGATGTGCAGGTGAAGCTGGTCCTGCGTCCACAATCCTTGTACGCATTTGTCCAGCATGTGAGCCCCCCATCCTAGGTCTGAGGCGTCTGTTGTGATGGTTTGGCTTGCTTGATAGTTGTGAAAGGGTAGGCCTGGGTTTGACTGGCATGCTTGAGCCCACCATAGGAACTCCTGTTTTAGGCATGGGATTAGTGGGATTTCTGCTTCTAGGCTGTGCCTGTGTTGTGACCATAAATTCTTTAGGTACCACTGTAGTTTTCTCATATGTAGTCTGGCATGTGGAACCAAGATAATGCATGATGCCATGAAGCCCAAGGCCTGCAGAACTTTTCTTGCTGTTAGCTTGTTCTGTCTTGTTAGTGCCAAGAAGTAAAGAGGGAGATCTTTTTGTTTTTCTGCAGTTAGGAATGCCATTTGCTTTACTGTGTCCAATTCCGCGCCCAAGAATGTCCTTGTTTGGGATGGTATCAGCCTTGACTTTTGTAAATTGACTGTGTATCCCAGTGCTTGTAGCAAGTAAATGACCCTTTGTAAATCTGTTGTCAGCTTGCTTTTGTTGTCCCCTTGTAGCAGGCAGTCGTCCAGGTATGGGTAAATTTGGATTCCCTGTAGCCTGCAGTGGGCGATTACTGATGCCAGGCATTTTGTGAATACTCTGGGCGCAGTAGATAAGCCAAAGGGCAATGCTGAGAATTGATAGTGCTCTGATCCTGCAAGAAATCTGAGGTATCTTCTGCAAATTGGTCGAATGGGGACGTGCAGGTATGCCTCCTTGATATCTAGAGTTACCAGCCAACACTCCTTGCCCAGCATGGGAAGAAGTTGCTGTAGGGTCAGCATTTTGAATTTTGGGACAATGATGTATGTATTTAAGGTGGACAGGTCGAGAATCGGTCTCCAACTTTTTTCCTTTCTTGGAACTAGGAATAGTCTGGAGTAGAATCCTTTGCCTTGTTCTGTTCTTGGTACTCTTTCCACAGCTCTCATCTTTGTTAATTGCATTATCTGCTGTAGAGCTTCTGCTTTTTGATTTGGAGGCAGGTTTGGCATTCCTCTTTGACTGGTAAAGTGTGGAAGTGGAACCGTATCCTTGGTCTATGGTTTGCAAAATCCACTTGTCTTTTGTGATATAGTGCCAGTTCTTGGAAAATAAGGTTAATTTTCCGCCTAATGGTGCTGCTATTTGTTCCCTGGTAGGCGGAGTTAGAATCAAGTCACTGTGATTGTGCTGTTGTAGTGGTAGTGGCTGTGCCTGTGCCTCTGTTATTACCTTGCCACTGTCGTCCTCTGTAGGCACCCCTCTGGATTGATTTCTGCCTCTGGAACGTCTATTCCTGCCCCTTTGGGATCTAGTGGAGTCAGGAAAGGACCAATTTTGGCAGGCCAGTTCCTGCTAAACCTTGGGGGCTGAACCTGCAAGAAATCTTTAACCGTTTGTACAGATTTTGCCTTTTCTTCCATTTTCTTCATTACCTGCTGGGCAGGTGTACCAAACAAACTGGCCTTATCCATAGGAGCATCTAATAACTTAGCTTTAACATGATCCGGTAAGACCTGTTCCTTCAGCCATGCATGTCTTCTTATCACTGTGCCAGTCATGGCTGATCTAAATGAAGCCTCCAGTGCATCATAGCCACATTTTAAGGAATGGTTACTAACCTGTTGGATGTTATTTACCATTTCTAATACATATTTCTTATCTATAGAGTCATCAGAGGATAGCTTTTAGTTAACTGATCAAGCATAAACTCTTGGTATTGTATCATGTGAAACTGACAGTTTAAAGCTCTAGCTGAGAGAGTAGCTGAGGTGTAAACTTTTGCCCCATCTGTCTAAAGACCTGGCTTCCCTTTCAGAAGGAATAGGGTTTTTGCTGTGGTCGAGGCTACTGCCTTAGGCCCCTGGGATATAGTTTCGGGGTCTGCAAGTGGGGCCTTATATAGGTGATGATGAGTGTCTGGTACCCTGTAAAATCTATCTGGTTTGGCAGGGGCTGGAGGTAAGGAATCTGGTGCAGTGCAGACATCATTAAATGCATCGTCCACAACAGAGAGGACAGGAGATATAGCTAAGGGCCTGTGTTGTGGAAGGTGCAGAAAAGTCCTAAGTCTTTTTCTGGAATCTGAGAAATCCTGTTCCTGCCATTGGAATTGTTCTCGCATGGCATGTAAGGTTTCCCCAAAGGAGAATTCTTCTGGTAGAGAAGCAGCTGGAATGGATTCTTCAGCATCTGAGTCTTCATAATTGGAGAAATGAGCCTCTGGCTGGTCTGTAATATCTGAGTCATCCGCAGAATCATCAGAGGACACAGGCTCGGGGGGCTCTGCTCTAGGTCTCTTTTCTGGGGGCTGAGAGGCCCTGTCTGGGTGAGATTGAGACCCCCTAATTAAAGATATTAAATCTTCTGCCAGAGTAAGCATTTGTGTACTAGAAGAGGGCCTGGTTGAAGGGGGTTTAACAGGCACTGATTTAGTAGATTTGGCTGCTTTAGCCCTGGCAAAGGCCTTAATAGACATGGCTGCAGGAGGCCTAGCAGCACCACGTGCTGGGGTAGAGACATCCAAAGGGATGGTGTCTGATAAGTCACTAGTAACCACTGTTGTAGGAAAAACTTCTGAGGCCGATTCAAGTAAGGTAGCAGGAACCTCAGTAGTAGTCATTGATTCAGCTGTACTTTGATCAGTTTTCTCGGTTTCGGCCGAAACCGAGACACTCGTGGTTTGCTTAACCATGGTTTCGGCCGAAACCGTGGACCGCGATTGTCGGTCTTTTTCTTTGCGCTTTTAACAATTTGGGTAGTCGGAGGATCCGACGGCATAATGTACGCAAAATCTGAGCCGAAAACTGTTCAGCAAACTCCGACCGACGCCTAAGCGTTCGTCGGTTGAATGAGGCACAGGCCGAACAGGCTGCTACGTCGTGGTCTGGGCCTAAACAAGGCAAACAGTAAGAGTGGAAATCTTTATGAGGTATTTGTTTCCCACAAGTTAAACAGTTATTGACTTTTTCTGACATCGGCTGAGGCAAGAAAGGGTCCCCAACGGGGTACTTAGCTTTTAGAAGTCTTCGAAGTAGTATTCGGTAGTAGTAATCTCTGGATCTGACCGACTGGCACTTGCGAACAGCTTCTGCTTCGGGCGCCACGTGGCAAGAAAGACTGAGGAAAATGGCGTCGGCTGATGCCTTTATACCCGAAGACCAGCAGAGATGACGTCGGGTGAAGTGCGACATCAGCCGAAGCCGGACCCGGACTTTGGAATCCGGCCGACCGAAGGGCTGCCTGACGACAGGACAACCCAGTTGTTATGACTGCAGATGCATCCATGAAGGACATCACCATTTGGAAATAGTCTGTTTTGACACAGGTTGTCCTTTCTTCTCATCTTCACAAGAAATGAACAACTGACCTTAAGATCTGAAAGATTTAGTTCTGACAAGATAGTATCTGAATTGTTTGTGAACATCCAAGGTATGGAGTATCTTCTTCTCCGTCATTCTGTAGGTTCAGGAAAGAAAAAGGGGGAGATGGGTAGTGTGGCTTACAGTAAACTCAGATACCACTTTAGGCATAAAAGAAAGATTAGTTCTCAAAGAAACCCTGTCCGTATGGAAAGTAAGACAAGGATGACTCACCATAAGAGCTTGCAACTCAGATATCCTTCTTGCAGAGGTCAGGGTAATTAGTAAAATTGCTTTCCATATTAAGAACCTCAAGTCAGTCAGATTAGTTGTCTCAAATGGAGCAAGTGTTAGCTTCTCTAACACAAAATTAAGATCCCAAGGAGGGGCCACTGGTTTTCTTGGAGGCGTCTTATGCATGTTTCCTTTCCACAACATTTTGACATGAGACTGCATTGAAAAAGGGGGATCCATGGGCAGGCATACTGAAATGGCTGATAAATGACCCTTGGTAGAAAAATAAGAAAGGCCATAGGACAGTAACTCGCACAAATGTAGAACCAGGGAACAATTAGCACTGAATGGGTGCTGGTGATGCATAAATGACCCTTGGTAGAAAAATAAGAAAGGCCATAGGACAGTAACTCGCACAAATGTAGAACCAGGGAACAATTAGCACTGAATGGGTGCTGGTGATGCTGCTGGCGCCAACTAGAAAATCTTTTCCACGACTTTCTAGTAGCAGGCTTTCCTGACTCATTTAGCAACTGCTGTACATCCTCATAAACAGGTGCCTGCAATGAATTAAGACCTTATAATCCAGGCAGTCAACTGAAGTTGACTGCTGTCAGGGTGTATCAAACACTCCTAATTCTTGTGTGAGGAGATCCAGTATGTGAGGAAGCTTGCCATATTTGCTCCTGGCCATTTCCAAACGAAGTGAAAAACATGGTTGCCTAGGTCAGAAAGGAGGCACCATGACAATGTTCTGAATGTTCCTTTTGAATCTTCAAACATATCCTGGATATTAGAAGAAAGGGTGGAAAAGCATAGGGGAACATTCCTGGCCAAGGAAAAGAAAAAGCATCTGCCTTTCAGCCCTTTTTGCATAGAGTCCTGGTACAGAATTTTGCCAGATGATTGTTCAGAGCAGAAGCAAAGAGGTCTGGTTGAGAAACTCCCCACAGATGGATCAAATCTTAGAAGACCTTGGTCTAGTTCCCATTCATGAGGGTCTGCCCTGGGTTTGTTCATCTTTGTTCTGAAGGAATGTGGGATGCCTGTAGAGTGAGACTGTGCTGTGAAGCTATACCCCAAACTAACATGGCTAGTCTGCAAAGGTAGTATGACCTGGTTCCCCCTTGCTTGCTGATGTACCACATGACTGAAGCATTGTCTATAACCACTTGCAGAGGTCTCAGGGATCAAAGATGGTTCAGAGAGTTTAGTGCCTTGATCAGAACAAGCATCTCCTTGATATTTATGTACCTGCATCTGTCCCTTGGTGTCCCACACCCCTGCATTTTTATCCCTCCTGAAACTGCTTCCTAAGCAAAGTCCAAGCGTCTGTGGTGACTAACTGCTTTGGAGAATGGAGGGAGAAGGGGAGACCTGGATTTAAGGGGTTCCCCTGCATCTGACCAAACGAACGTTTGTTCAACAAACACAGGGGTGTCATTCAATGTCAACAGTACGGATGTTTGAATGGTGGATATGTTGATGATATGGAATGTCGAAACAGGTAAGTGGGGTTGGGGGTGAGATTTTGTGTGTGTGTGTGTGTGTGTGTGTGTGTGTGTGTGTGTGTGTGTGTGTGAGAGTGTGACTGAGTTAGGGTTGGGGATGAATGAAGGATGGGTTTTATGCAATTGTGTGCGACTGTATTTTAGGGTAAGGGTTAGGTTAGAAGATAGATGTAGTGTTGTGTTGTGTGTGTGTCTGAGTCTGTCTTGTGTAATGCCAGTGGTACGGGAAGGTTTTTTAATGACGTTAAGGTGTAGGGTTAGGATTGGGGAAGGGGCAGCATTAGGGTTAGCACCCATTACTAAAGAGGACAGCCTACCCTCTTTAGTGATGGGTGCTAACCCTAAAACTAACGCTGCCCTTTCCCCCAACCCTAACCCTATACCTTAACATTATTAAAACCTTCCTGTAACACTGCCACTATTCAAACAAATGAGGCTAGTGTTACACAGGGTTTTAGTTTTAACATTGGGACAGGAAATAGTTTTTCTTTCTTGATATTATTATTCCATTTTTGTTTTTTTTCTTCATTATTGTGTATGATCAAACTTATTTTGTCTGTGTTTTACATTCGACATTAGGGCAGTTTGGATATACACAACAACCCCATTTAAGGATATATGTTGTCTCCATCAAAAGATTTTTCTTCTGACAAACCCCAGCACTATTACTTGAAAAGACAAAGAGTGTTGAATGTTGGGATCAAAGAGATCTCAGATACCACTTTCTCATGTGGAGTCTTGCCAGGAGTATCATTAGAATCATAGATGCCACGAGACCCAAAATCCTGAGGTATTCCTTTCACAGTGACTGAAGTCTGAGTGGAAAACCTTAGAAACTAATCTAGATAAAGATCCATTTTGTTTCCTGTGGAAGAAAAGATCTTTGAAATGAGGTGTCAAGTTGACATCCCAGGAACACAGTCGTGTGAAAGTCCCAAGAAAGACTTTTTGAATGTTCTCTTGGAACCTAGCTTCTGTAAGAAATCTCTCACCCATGAGAGTGATTCCTGACACTTAAAAAAAGTCTCTGCAAAGATAAACAAGTCATCTAAATATGGAAACATGTAGCTAACCTGTAGCCTACAATGAGCTATAACTGAAGCTAGACACTTTGTAAACCATCTTGGTGCAGTTGATAGTACAAAGGCTAAAGGCAAACAATCGATAAGGTGATGCATATCCACAAAACCTTAAAAAATGTCTGCTATCTGGATGAATACGGATGTGATAAGCAACTTTTAAGTCTAATGTTACCAGGAAACTTGAAAGAGAAAGAAGAGATAACTGGTTGTGAAGTGACATCATTTTGAATTTAGATGCTATCACATACAGGTTTAGGAAAGAAATATCCAGAAATGGACAGCAAAAATTTTCTTTTTTGGCACTAGGATAATTTTTGAATAAAAACACTCAACATCTGGGAAGTAGGAACTTGTTCTATCACTCTTTGGCACATCATGTGATGAAGACCCGGTGAAAACCTCCCATTATCATATGCAACCCTGATGATGATGCGTCTTTTGGCTTTTCCCGGTTAGGGGTCGCCACAGTGGAACTCCGGTCCGCTAATGATTGGTAGTTTATTTTTACATGCCGAGTTACCAGCCCTGACGTACAACCTTCAACGAAGGTACTCCCATTATCGCATGTCTCCACGCAGAAGACGCTCTAGCTGAGAATCAAACCGGACAGCATCTTACTGTGAGGTGACAACGCTACCGCAGCACCACCACCGCGAGTATATGCAACCCTGATGATAATTTTCAGAACCCATTTGCCTGAATCTATCTGTTGCCAAACAGAAGAATGGAGATTCAGACTTTCTGGAAGTAAAAAGGGGCCAGGGTAGGATTTTCAAGATGTTCTGATAGTCATTCATACTTGTTGGGACTGTTCTTTGTTTGGAGAGGTTTGAGACTTCTTTTTGTAACCCCCTTGCCATTTCGTCTTAAACATCTCTTTACCTATATTTTATTGAGACTACTCTTTTTTTTGCTGAAACTGGATGAGGAGATTGAAAAGGAGGGCTGAAAATCTTAGAGATTTCCCTGGATCAGCTTGTCCCTTTTAAAACACATTTTGGTCACCTCTTCAGCAGAGGGAACAAACACAATCTCTATCCAGGGCAGAATTTAAACTCTCATTTTTATTATCATCTGGAAGGTTCTGTGAATGCAGCCATGCAACCCTCCTTTAAACAGCACCAGTGGCCATAGCCCAGGAAGAAGTATCAACAGAGTCATCATACACACAAACTGTAAAGGATGGTTAGTGACCAGTGCAATATAAGAAAAAGAAGTTGTAAACTCACCATAACATTCCATCTGAGTAGTTCTACTTCATTTGTCTTCACAACCAACTACCAATAAAACTGTAGAACCACACAAGTACAGCACGACACAGCAACTGCAGGGTACAATTCTTTATTCACAAAGGTTATTATTATATTTTATAATATTTTACGTTAAAGTTTTAGTGCAATTTTACTGTATACATAATATATGTCTTTTAAATTTATGTATATTACTTTAAATGTTGACTGATGGTTAATTAATTACTTTATTAATTAAGGATTTGGTTTGTTATATAAAGGCTGGGTGGGTTATTTTTCATTGTTCTGAGGAAGTCCCTATTGGTGGGAAGAACGCGCTAAACCTTTGTGAATAAAGAATTGTACCCTGCAGTTGCTGTGTCGTGCTGTGCTTGTGTGGTTCTTCATTTGTCTTCAACCTGTGGGTCCTCAGATCCATATTGGATCTGACACGGCCGCATTTTCTAGCTATGGCTTTGAGCTCCACGCTCCTCCCCCTACCCATAATGCCCCTGTCTTCCTTCTCCCTTCAGATCTAGTTTGCTGCCTAACATATAAAAGATACCCAACCAAATAACATCTTATCTTCCAACACAAACATCACAAAAGAACTTTACCCTGACAGAACCAAAGATCCCAGCAACAATTGTCCATTACAAAGAATGTGTCAAATCCCAAAGGATAAGGTTGGGGGAAAGGAGGGGGGGGACGGTTAAAGACAAATGAAGTAGAACTACACAGATGGAATGTTATGGTGAGTACATAACTTCTCTTATCTGAAGTAGTTTACTTCATTTGCTCTTCAACTTGTGGGACAGAGTCCCCAGCTACCCAAGTCTTGGGAGGCCCTCATGGAAGGATATTCCAGAGCAACGCAGAACCAAAGGATGCACTACTCCTAGAGACCAAATCCAGTTTGTAATGAGAAATAAAGGTATGAGATGAGGCCCAAGTAGCAGCTGAACAAATCTCATCCAGAGAGACCCTAGACCAAAAAGCTGCTGACGTAGCCATAAATCGAGTCAAATGAGCCTTCACCTTTCCCAGAAGAGACAAACCTGGCCAATGCATAGTGAAATCCAGTGAGCAATAGTCACTTTTGAGACAGGTTTACCTAAAAAGGGCTTGGCATAGGACACAAAAAGCTGATCAGACTTGCGGAAAGATTTAGTTCTCTGCAGATAAAACCTCAACTGCCTGTGAACGTCCAGTAGATGTATTTGCCCCTTTGTTCTGGTAGTTTGGAAAAAATACTGGTAAGTTAATAAACTGATTGGTATTTGCCTCTGAGGCTACCTTGGAAAGGAAGGACGGGTTAGTGCATAGCAACACTCTATCCTTCTGAAAGATCATGTAAGGGACTTTGATAGAAAGAGCTTGAAGCTCTGACACCCTTCTAGTGGATGTAATAGCAACCAAGAAGGCAGTTTTCCAGGTCGAAAATCGTAGCTCCACAGATGCCGCAGGCTCCAAGGGAGGAGAAACCAAAGCCTGCAACAACAAAGTAAGGTCCCACAGAGGGAAGGGGTCCTTAACTGGAGGTCTGAGAAGAAAGGCACCTTTGAGGAAGGTTTTACAAAGTTTAGAAGAGGCCAACAAAGACATGTCTACCCCAACATGAAAATTAGAAATGGCGGCTAGTTGAACTTTAAAAATTGAGGAACTTACACCCTAATGAAAAATGCTAGCTAGGAAATCTAAAACCGCTGAAAGTGGTGCAGTGAAAGGGTCCAAAGACCTCTGAATAGCCCAAATAGAAAAACGTTTCCATTTATTGCAATAAAATTTCCTGGTGGACGATTTATGAGCTACCACGGGAGATGATAAACCGGGAGTCCTATGAATCATTGGAACCAGAGCAGCCAAGAAGTAAGCTTCAGACATGTCCAGATCTGGATGAGGAATCCCCAAGGGATGTGAGAGCAGATCCGGAACCAGATCAAAGATCCATGGTGGAACAACTAGGTGAGACCTGAGTAAGGGAAACCATACCGGACTAGGTCAGAATGGGGCTATGAGGATCACAATGCTCCCCAGCCTTCAGGCTTTCTGCAGAAACTTCGACATGAGGGGAAGAGGAGGATAAGCATAAAGAAGCCCGGGAGATCAAGCATGAATCAGAGCGTCTCTGGGGACTTCTCCCGGAGGGGGGTTCAGAGTGAAAAACTCGCTGCATTTCACGTTGGAAGGAGATGCAAAGAGATCACAGGAAGGATGACCCCACTCTAGGAAGATCTGCTCCACTACTGAAGGCTTCAGAGACCACTTGTAAGGCATCAGGATAGATCTGCTGAGCCTGTCCGCTAAAATGTTAGACCGTCCCGGGACAGTGGAGATCACCCATTCCCACACTCTCATGGCCTCTCAACATAAGGGATAAGATCTGGTTCCCCCCTGTTTTTTGATATATCAGACTACTGACATGTTGTCCATCTGAATTGAAATTGTTCCCAGAAGAAGATGAGCATGGAGGGCTTGCAACGCAAGAACCGCTCTCATCTCTACAACATTGATATGCAGATAGGTCTAGGAAGGGGACCACGTGCCTTGGACTGTCATTTCTGAGCAATGAGCCCCCCACACAAGTAGGGAGGCATCAGTGGTCACTGTGGTTTGGTGTAGAGGAGGTTGAAAGGGATATCCCTTGAGTAGATCCGGGGACTGAATCCACCAACAAAGGGAGTCCCTGCATGCTTTTGAAATTCTCACTGGAAAGGATAAGGGAAGGTCTAACAGTGACCACTGTACCGGTAGAGTCCACTGCAGTACCCTCATATGAAGGCGTGCCATGTGGAGAAGATTTATTGTCGCCGCCATAGAACCTAAAGCTCTTAACACCACTTTGCCTGTTGTTAAATGGGTCTGAAGGATGTATGAGATGTGTACCCTCAAGCTGCGTAACCTGTCTGAGGTGAGGAACACCTGTGATTGTATTATGTCCAGCTGTGCCCCAATGAAATCTAGAACCTGGACCAGTTGAAGGACAGACTTGTTCATACTGATCGTGATGCCCAACTTGCTGGATAAAAATGAAAAGAGGAGTCCCTGGCCTGACATAGTAGATGCTCTGAGGGGGCGGTAAGGAGCCAATCGTCTAGGTATGGAAATACCTGAATGCCCTGAAGCCTCAGGTGAGCCACTACCACTGTCATTACCTTGATAAACACCCGAGGGCTGTGGTGAGACCTAAGGGGAGGGCTCAAAATTGGTAATAACTGGCTCAAAGCCAGAAGCGAAGCAACCTCCGGGAGCACCTGTGCATTTTGATGTGATAGTACACATCTTGGAGGTCAATCGAGCACATCCAGTCTCTGTCCTGTAGATAAGGCAGAATAGATTGAATCATGACCATCCAGAATTTTGTCTTGGTTACAGACAGGTTCAACTGGGACAGATCCAATATTGGTCTGAGGTCTCTAGTCTTTTTTGGCACTAAAAAGAACCTGGAATAAACCCCGGATACGGACTGGTCTGGGGGGGGGGACCAGTTGGATGCTTCATTTTCTCAGCAGTGGATCTACCTGCACTACTGCTTCCTCCTACTGCGTGCGTAGAACATCTGGGAGGGTTTTGTTGGAAGGGGTGGATCCTTGAAGGGGGCGGAATATCCTCTGTATACGACTCTGTAGTGATGGAGTGCAGTGAGGCAGGACTGCTGTCCGGGTTTATCTGAGAATGGTTCTCTGGACCCGAAATTCCTAGGACCCCATCTGCCTCTAGGGCAGTGTCTGTTGTATCCCCCACTGCCTCTGGGGGACGGTGAGCCCTGAGCGTCCTGGGAAAAAGCATGAGACTTGTGGAACCACATCTTCTTCTGGCCTTGCTGGTTCCTGGAAAAGGACCTTTGAGGCGGTGAGAAGTGGACCACGATGGCAGACAGTGTCTTCCTGTCCTTCTCGCTCTGGACTAAAGTCTCTCTGTCTGTTTTCCCAAAAAGGGAAGAACCATCAAAAGGGGCACTGGTGAAGGACCCCTTGAAGGGCTCCGAGAACTGACATAAGTGGAGCCAGGTGTGATGCCGGATGGCAACGCCTGACCCTGCCGCCCGTGTGGCTCCCTTTGTGGAATGGGAAAGCAAATGCATGGACGTGTTGGCTACAGATTTTAGGGTGGCCATTCGTGCAAACGTCTTCCTATCCTCTGCCGACATGGACCCTGGGGTCGACTCCGTGACTTCATTGACCAGATCTCTCTCGAGTCAGATAACGTGCGCCATGTATTTCAGCGCCCTCATGCAGAAGGTCGCTGAAGCATAGACTCGCTTCCCAAAGCGATCCAATGTCCTCAACTCTCAGTCAGTTGTATGGACCGTGGAACTCTCCTGTGAGAGTTCCTTCTTGGTGGCTGCCACCACCTGAATAGCATCTACAGGGGACCCCTTATGCCAGTGTAATTTGTCTGCGGGAGGGCTCAAGACCTTGTCTGGGCACTTGGGTATTGGTTCTATGGTGTCCGGCTCCTTCCATGCCTAGATGTAAACAGATCCATGAGTGGATCAGCAGTAGGGGACATCCAAGACGTAAATGGGCCCAAGCCGAATGCCTCCAGAAGCACGGACTCATCAAGAGGTTGGTTTTGGGGCAATCCACCCCCCATCTTTGGTGTAGGATTTCCATGATGTCTCCAAAGGAGACATCCTAGGGGGTGATCTTGGAGAACCTTCCCCTTCATTCAGGTCCGTGTCTTCTGTGAGGGGACTCTGGAGGGGAGTCCAAGGGCCTAATTTCACACGTATGCTTGTGGGGGGGGAGCTCTCTGGGGAGGTCCAAGGTCAGAACATCCTGGGGTATTACAGCTATGGGCTGTCCCTGAGAGGGCAAGATGGCCGGACCTGCACTTAAGACCAGGGGGTTCTGGACAGACTCTGAAGACGAAATAGTCAGAGGCCTCGACCCAGCAAGAACCCTCTCCACTACATCAAATGCAGAGGGGGAACGGACTTCCTGGGCTGAAATGGTGGAAGTCTCTCTGCCCCTGATCCGACTGGGGGAGTTGGCACAGAGCCTCTAGGAGCCAAGACGCTGAGGGGGATGCTTCTCTCTGACAAGCTCGGAGCAGAGAGCACCCCCTCGGATTCGACATACTCAGGGCACTGGCCGGTGTCGAGGTACAATCAGCGCCAACCCCTCAACTCAGACCGCCCTCAGGTCCAACAGCTCCGAAACCATGGGTCGGATCGGAGAAGGAGTGATGGGTCTAAATACTGGTTGGAAGGAGCCCGCTCCAGTGGGAGAAGGCCCTGGCAAGACCCCCATCTGGAATTGAGTGCAGATACATTTCCACATCATCTTGTCCATCTCTGCTTCAGATAGGCTCTGGGTAGAGCGGGAGGATGCCACCCGAAATGGGCCAGGAGAGCTGGTGGGGAGAGGGTCTAGGTGACAACTGGCTAATGAGAATCTCAGGCTCAGGGGAGAAGCTTGGGGAACTGAGCAGAGGTGAAACAGGCCTGGAAACGGGCTTAGTTTTTGGCAGGGGGGATGACCTCCGACAAGCGGTCAGGGGAGCGCTTACGAGGCCGGTCCTTCTTGACCTTATTCCCTTTCCTGGGCCTTTTGGCGGGAGGGTGAGTCCCAGAGGCCAAGGAATGGGAAGACAAAGCAGCAGTCACTGTTTGCTTAGCAGGGGAAGGTGGGACATCCCAGCAGTGGAGGGCAATAGGCCCTTGACAATCAGTGTGTCCCACCTGTCCTTAAGAGCTCTGGGATTAAACCCAGTGCAAATAAGACAGGGGGAGTGGAGGTGGGCTACCCCCAAACAAACCACACACATTGTGTGGCCATCCGCCGGGGAAAGTTTATGGCCACAATCTGTGCATCTCTTGAAACTAGGCTTTGGGGCGTCTGCCACACCTTAGCCGGTTCAAGCAAAAATGCGCGCACACACACACACACACACACACACACACACACACACACACACGCACACACGCACACACACGCACACACACGCACACACACGCACACACACACCACACACACACTACCAGGAGGAAAGAAAAGAGAGGAGGAAGATATAAAAGTCTACAAGAAAACAACTACGAAGAACCCCTTGAAGGACGAAGAACCCCGTGAAGGTATAAAAAAGATTGGGAATGAAAGGGATAGTTAGAAAGATATCTAAGGTAAAATTTTGCACTTTAAATTGCAATGGCGTTCGGACCACGCTGCTTCCTCTCAGGCGGCAAACAAGATCTGGGGGGGAGAAGGGAGACAGGGGCATTATGGGTAAGGGGAGGAGCATAGAACTCAGAGCCGTAGCTAGAAAATGTGGCAGTGTCAGATCCGATATGGATCCAAGGACCCACAGGTTGAAGAGCAAATGAAGTAAACTACTTCAGATACAAAGTTAGTTAAAGTAGATTTTTTCCTCACAAGAAGAAAATGCAGATAAAACATTCATCATACTTAGAAGTATACATTTTCCCATAGCTATCAATCATTTTCCTATCCCTATTAGAAATAATAGGATTGGAATCAACTAAGTGCTTAGCAGCAGTGGGGTCAACTAAAGCTATAACTGCTGGGTCAGCTCTGGGAATAGTGTAAGACTGAGGAACTTTATACTTCCTACATACCTTGTAGGGGCAGCTGGCTGCCTACCAGGAAAACTGCAGGCAGTGACAAACTCATCCTCTAAAGTAGGCAGAACACAAGGAATGGGTGTAGTTTCTGGAACATCCTTAACAACTCACAGTATTTTCTAAGGGACTAAGAAACTTCAGTGTGTTTTCCCACCGAAAATACTGACATATTCTAGCAATAGCCTCAGAGAAAGATAACCCCCCCGCACAGGGAGAATCAAAAACTCAGCTCTCTTCTTCTGAGTCTGAATCAGAAATCTGAGGAGTAAACCCTGCAACTGTCCCTGCATCTTCTTGTTCAGATTCAGAATCTTGACTCTCTTTCTTTCACCAAAAACTATTTTACAAGGAGGAGCAATAGCCTGAATTAAACCCTGAGCCAGACCCAATAAATTATTCCTATCAAAAAAAACATGGGGAGGTTTTCAGTTTTTTTTTTTACAAGAAAAATGGGACCAAATATGTTACTAATGGCAGCAGCAGCTTCCCAAGGGATGGGAACAGCATTCTGATAAAACAAAGGAAACTTTCCCTGTTCCCTCTCCCAGAATTGACAAGAGTGGCTCTCCCTTTCTCACTGAGGTGACCCCCAACAGCCACACAGGGGGCGGCTAACCCCTAGTCCATAGTGACCATAGTTGATGCACCAGAGGGATCCGGGATAAAAGATAAGTGGTCTGAGGTAAGCAAGACAAGCAACAACTGCCAATAAGCACTACCAGGCCACAACAGTTACTGCTTCAAACAATACAGTAAAAAGCACTTTAATGCACTGTGTCAACTCCACAAAAGTAAAATAAACAATTTCTCCACAGAAAAATAATTGACTCCACTTTTAAACTCACAGAAAAAATGAGCACACCCTTTAAAAGTATGTGACAGTCTCAAGGCAGTCTGTTAAAACACAACATTCCTACCTTTAAACCTTCCTGAAGAGGAATGTAAAAAAACAACACAATTAAGAAAGGGAAATATCTGCCCAGCAAAGGAAAGCACAAGCAGACTGTCGATCCTCGAAAGCCTCAGAGCAGCATACTCTTCGGTGGCAGTAACGCTCTGAGGGGCTCCGTGCCCAAACTTGTCTTTTAGTCAGCTCGAACTGCCCGACAGTTTGGGAGTGTGGAAGGTGCCCTGAATCTTTGGAAGCTGGCCAATTGTTATATCCTTGGCAGAACATAACCAATATAGCTAAGGCTACTGCAGCAGTGATCAATATGATGAACATCAGTAGCATTAACTGCTTAATATTCGATTTCTTGTTTAATGTTACTAACTCTGAGGCTTAAGTATTATTTCTATTTTTTTAATAGTTTATAAAAAAAAAAAAGGGACTGACATCCCCCTTAAAAGCATTACTACAGTGGCTACTTTATGAAGCTCCCCCCGTGATGTTGCATGTGCATCTAGTAATTGCTTGGTTAAATTGTACCAATTCATTGTAAAGATGGGTCAATAACATTAATCCAATGCTGTTACCTTGACCACATCCAATACTGAATGCCATGTGAAAAGGCGAGGAGAGGATGCTCAATGTTGCACAAAAATAGCAGTGGGGTAGGACAGTTTAATACAATGTGGAAAGTGTTGCAAAGGAGTGGATTTTTGCTAGCTCACCCACTGCCACAATCAGACACATTCCTTGATGATGGAGATGGTATTTCAGCATTGACAGGGGTCAGAGCTAACTGATGTTATGAGCGGTGATGGCATGACATTAGCATTGCTGTCCAGTTACTGCAAACAAAAACATCTCTTAGTATGTAGGGCAGCACATCTGATACATCAAGGTGACAAAATGATGCAAGAGATACTTCTTTAACATACCCTCCATAAAGCAAAGCAGATACTTTGCAATAGTTAAAGGTCTTCAAAGTGGAGTGAACACTGAAATGGGCCAGCCAAGTTACAGGTACTGGAAGAGCCATATAGTACAATTTTCAGTTTCAAAAGCAAGATCTGTACCCACGGCAAATCTACAATGCAAAACTTAGGACAGAGCTGTTTCCTTTACTGTAACCTGTTGTCCTTTGGGATTCAACAGCACCTACTTGGGATCATCCTGAAGGTGTCTTTAGCCAAAAAAGTAAATAATTTCATTGCTGTATAGACTGGAAGCTATGCAGTGAACAGCTCTTATGTCCACAAGCAAACGATCATCCCCAAATCCAAATATCAGTTGTATTTTGCCTGAGATTACACCTAAAGAAAGAAGACATTCCATGACATGTTTGTGCATATAAGATTCAAGATTCAAAGTAAACTTTGTCATTTAGGACTACACATGTGTAGTCCTAAATGAAATTACGAGTACCAGCTCACTATGAGGTTACAGAAGAAGCATACGATACAACAAATACAACAATAAGACATATCAAGTAAAGGAGTTACAGACTAATGACTATTCCCCAAGGACATAAGAAAAAAGCTAATGCCACTATGTAGTCAAATAAATACTGTGTGCCATAGCAGCATGACAGGTAAGACTGGTTATTGCAATATGAACTAAAATTGTCACTTTTTATGCATATTACATAAAGCAAGTAACAGGCAATTGCACTTGGATGTAAATATATAACGGAGTTGTTTTTTTGTGTCTTTTTGGCTTTTCCCGGTTAGGGGTCGCCACAGCGGAACTCCGGTCCACTAATGATTGGCAGTTGATTTTTACGTACCGGCTTGCCAGGCCTGACGCACAACCTTCAACGAAGGTACGCCCATTCACGCATGTCTCCACGCAGAAAACGCTCTAGCTGAGAATCGAACCGGACAGCGTCTTACTGTGAGGCAACAACGCTACCGCAGCACCACCACCACGGGTCTAGTAAATAAATAAAATATTGCACATTCCAAACAAAACATTATTAAGTTAATTTGTGGTGGAGTCAGTAGGGTTGGTGTCCGAGTTAACAAGTCTCATCACCGTTGGGGTAGAAGCTGTTAAAGAAACTGGAGGTCCTACAGCGAATACTGCAGTACCTCCTGCCACATGACAGTTGAGTAAACCAGCCGTGCGCAGGGTGTGAGAAGTCATTAAGTATTTTGTCGGCGCTTTTGAGGCTCCTTGCTGTGAATAGCTCTTGGATTGATGGTAAACTGGTGCTCATGATTTTCTCAACAATTCTCACCACTCTCTGTAGCTTCTTCTTTTCAGCTACTGTACAAAAGTACAGTTTTGTACCTACCATAAATGTAGATGTTCGAGTGCTAATACAGCTGCAGTAATCACAGATGGGGTTTTCTGCTGTCAGGCGGGTCCTCGGTCGGCCGAATTCCAAAGTCTAGGTCCGGCGTCGGTTGTTGTCGCTTTCTTTCCTGATGTCAGTTAGGCAGGGGTATACAAGACACAGCCAACGCCATTTTCTTCAGTCTTTCTTGCCCCAGATGTCAGGTGCCCCCAGAAGGAAGGCAATACATAAATTATATTTATATACATGCAATGCAATATAATCAAAAATCAGTAGTTGCAAGCAAATATACCATAGAAGGATAACCCAATCAGGTTGTATGAAGAGGGGTTAGGCCCTAGGCCTTTACCAAGAGGGGAAGGAGGGAGGGAAAACTGTACTGCAGCTGTATTAGCACTCGAACATCTACATTTATGGTAGGTACAAAACTGTACTATGTTCATCGTGCATACAGCTGCAGTAATCACAGATGGGTAGAATCCCAAAGCTACGCACAGGGTGGTAGGCACTAGGTGGAACTGGGATGAGACAGAATGCCCTGCAACACAGCAGTGGCAAAGCCTGCTCTAGTTTTGGAACATAAAGGCAGGTGGTAGTGTTTTGTGAAGGTATGCACAGAACTCCAAGTGGCTGCCTCCAAAATATCTTTGGTAGGAACTCCTCTGAGGAAGGCTGTAGAGGTAGCTGTGGCCCTGGTGGAGTGGGATCTGATGCCTGTAGGGACATATTTTCCATGATAGGAGTAACAAAACTGTATGCAGTGGCCTATCCATTTTGAAATTGTCTGTTTGGTAACTGGCTTCCCTTGAGCTCCTACAGCATAGGACACAAAAAGTTGTTCTGATTTCCTGAAGGGCTTTGTTCTGTCCAAATAATAACGTAGCTGTCTATGGATGTCTAAGGAGTGTAGCAGCCTTTCCCCTTTGTTTTGAGGATTGGGGTAAAAGGTAGGTAAGTGTATGGCTTGATTTAAAGCTACCCTGGATACCACTTTAGGCATAAATGACGGGTTGGTTCGAAGGGAAACCCTGTCCTGATGGAAGATGAGAAAGGGCTGCACAGCCATGAGGGCTTGTAGTTCCGAAACCCTACGAGCTGAGGTAATGGCCAGAAGGAAAGCTGTTTTCCTGGACAAATATTGCAAATCTGTTGAGGCAGCTGGTTCAAAGGGAGGCAATGTTAATTTTTCTAGAATGTAATTAAGATCCCAGGCTGGTATTGGTTGTTTCCTTGGTGGTCTTATATTCTTAGCCCCTCTAAGAAACTGTCTTAAGAGTGGGTGAGAGAATAAGGGTGGATCCGTGTTGAATTCTGCAGAAATGGCTGAGGCATGGATTTTTATGGAGGAAAATGAAAGTCCACTGTTCAGCAGCTCAGCTAGATACTGTAATACCTGAGGCAAATTCAGTTTTCTAGGGTCCTGGCCTTTTTTCTCATTCCAAGAGCAAAACCGTTTCCATTTTGCGGAGTAAGCCTTTCTAGTAGATGGCCTTCTGGCCTCCAAAATGACATCCTGCACCTCTTTGGGGAGTAGGGTCTGTTGTGGTGTTAAGGAATTTTCCATGCAGCGAAATTGAGTGTTTTCAGCTGACTGTGAAGAGTTTAGTAGCTGTGCTGAGTCAGCAGAAGAAGCATTAGAGGTAGGGACCAGGGAGGAGTATGTGTTAGGCTCCTCAGGAGTGGGTACCAGTGTTGCCTTGGCCAGTCTGGAGCAATCAGTATCATCTTCGGTCTGTCTGCTCTTGCTTTCAAGAGCACCTTGGGCAGAAGAGGCAGAGGTGGGAAAGCGTAAACTGTCCATGCTGTCCAACTGAATGAAAGGGTGTCCACTCTCCAGGCCTTTGGATGAAAGGTCCTTGAACAAAACTTTTCCAATTGATGATTCCTGTGGGAGGCAAAGAGATCTATGTCTGGCCTCCCCCACGCTTGGATTATTTTTGTAAACACTTGAGGATGCAACTTCCATTCGTGTGGATCTGTCATATTTCTGCTTAGATTGTCTGCCAGCGTGTTTTCCAAACCTGGCAAGTACTGTGCTTGAAGTTCGATTTGCCATTCCAGAGCCAAGTTCCAAAGTGTCATGGCTAGTCTGCAAAGGGGGTATGAATGTGTTCCTCCTTGTTTGTTTATGTACCACATTACTGTGGTGTTGTCTGTTCTTATCAATAATTGTCCTGGATGCAGGAGGTCCTTGAAAGCTGTAATTGCATTTATCACTGCTAGCATTTCTTTTTGATTGATGTGAAGGTGCTTTTCCTTTTGGGACCATTTGCCCTGAATGCACCTGTCTGTCATGTGCCCCAGGCGTAATATGAGGCGTCTGTTGTGATGACTTGATTTGCTTGAGGCTTGCAGAATGGGAGACCTGTGTTTGTTTGACATGCTTGGGCCCACCATAGAAATTCCTTTTGCAAACATGGAATTATTGGTATTATTGTTTCCAAACTGTGGCTGTGTTGAGACCATAGGTTTTTCAGGTACCATTGAAGTTTCCTCATATGCAACTTTGCACATGGGATTAAAAGAATGCAAGATGCCATGAAGCCCAGAGCCTGCAGGATTTTCCTTGCAGTAAGCCTGGTACAATTTGCTAGTATTTTGAAGTACTGAGTTAGTTGCCCCTGTTTTCTGGCGTAAGATAGGCCATCTGGGTGTTTGTGTCCAAGTTGGCACCCAGGAAAGTTATTTTCTGAGATGGTGTTAGCCTGGATTTCTCTTTGTTGATTGTGTATCCCAGAGAATGCAGTAACCGTGTTACATAAGCCAGATGTTCCAGAAGTATGTGCTTGCTGTCCACTTGGATCAGGCAGTCGTCCAAATAAGGGTAAATTTGTATCCCTTGAAGTCTGCAGTAGGCAATTACTGATGCCAGGCATTTCGTGAATACTCTGGGCGCAGTAGATAAGCCAAAGGGCAATGCAGAGAGTTGATAGTGGATTGAACCTGCAAGAAATCTGAGGTATCTTCTGCAGCTTTGTCTGATTGGGACATGCAGGTATGCCTCCTTGAGGTCCAATGTTACCAGCCAAAACTCCTTGCCCAGCATGGGAAGAAGCTGCTGTAATGTGAGCATCTTGAATTTTGTGCAGTAAGAATGTGTTTAGGATGGATAAGTCCAAAATGGGTCTCCAGTCGGTTCCTTTCCTTGGTACCAGAAATAGCCTGGAATAAAAACCTTGACATTGTTCGTGAGTAGGTACCTCTTGAATAGCTTTCATGTCTATGAGCTTTGAAATTTGTAGTTGTGCCTCTGCCCTTTGATTGTGTGGCAGGTTTGGCATGCCTCTCATTTTGGAAGAGTGTGAAAATGAAATCTGTAGCCTCTGTTTATAACGTCCAGGATCCATTTGTCTGTTGTGACAATATGCCAATTTCTTGTAAATAATGCCAGCTTTCCTCCCAAGGGTGCTGCCAGCTGAGACTTGCTTGGCATGGAAAGGAGGAAGTCATTGGGTTTGTTTCCTGTATTGTTGTGCACTGTCTTCGCCACCTCTTGGTGCTGGAGTTTGCCATTGCCTGCCTCTATATGATCCTTGTGATTGTCCTCTGCCCCTTGTGCGCCTGTATCTACCTCTTTGGGGCTTGTCCGTGGCTGGAAAGGACCAGTTTTTAGAAGGCCAATTTCTGCTAAAATGTGGTGGTTGAACCTGTAGAAAAGCTTTGACAGTTTGCATAGATTTGGCTTTTTCTTCCATTTTCCATAATATCTCCTCAGCATTAGTACCAAATAGCACATCCTTTTGTAAAGGAGCATCTAGAAGTTTAGCTTTCACATGATCAGGCAAGATTTGTTCCCTAAGCCAGGCATGTCTACGAATGACTGATCCTGTAACAGCAGCTCTACTTGAGGCCTCTAGGGCATCATAGCCACATTGTAAGGTGTGTTTACCCACTTGTTCTGCACTATGCATCATATCCTGCAACTCCTTCAAATCTGGTTGTTCAGGTTGAGACATTTTATTTCTTAATTGTGATAACAGAAACTGCTGATATTTAAGCACATGAAACTGACAATTTAAGGCCCTCATGGCTAGGGTGGCCGAGGTATATACCTTTTTCCCCACCTTTCTAAGGATCTTGACTCTCTTTCGGAAGGTAGTGGATTCTTAGCAGTAGAGGCCTTCATTCCCTTGGGGCCTTGAGAAATGGTTTCAGGGTCAGCATTATGGCTTTTGTAAAGAAATTGGTGTGAGTTAGGAACTCTGTAGTACCTATCAGGCTTGACTGGGGCAGGAGGCAGGGAATCTGGATTAAGGCAAGCCTCCGAATAAACATCATCAAGTATGTCCAAGACAGGAGGTATCGCCAGAGGTCTGTGTTGAGGTAACAAAAGAAATTCCCTAAGTCTTTTCTTGGAATCAGAAAAGTCTTGGCCTTCCCAATGGAAGTGTTCCCTCAAGGTGTGCAAGGTTTCCCCAAAAGAAAAATCCTCAGGAGGAGATACAGAAGGAATGGACTTGCTCTGCATCAGAATCTTCAAAAGGGGAGTAAGAGTGTTCCTCTACATCAGAATGTTCTGAAAAAATGGAGCCCTGATCAGAAGAGGGAGAATCTTCCTCCACTCTGGGTCTCTTGTCTGGAGGGGGTTGGGAACCCCTGATAAGAGTAAGATTAAATCCTCAGCCATTTTAAGCATCTGCTTTTTAGGCATGGGGCCTGGAGATGGGCCCTGTGCAACAGGCCTCTTGGGATGCCTGGCTGATTTGGACTTAGTAAAGGCCTTAATGGAAAAGGAAGATGAGGGCCTAAAGACACCATGGGTGGAAGTGGACCTGTCCACATTAGGAGGCTCAACGCTCACAGTGGCTTCGGTGGTTTGTAGTATGGGTATGGGCCGAGGTACCTGCGGTCTCGGTTACAGAAGACACCGCCAAAGAAGTGTCGTCGGTAGTCAGGGACTGCATAGGCGTCTCGCTGAGAACCGGACCACGTGTAGCCGGTTTTGGCGTGGTGTTGGTGGGGACCTCGCGTGCCGGTCCTTGTCCTTGCGTTTTTTGGACAAAACGGTAGTCGGAGTCTCCAACGACATTTTATAATCAAAGGCTTTACCAAAAAAGTGTTGGGCGAACTCCGCCCGACGCTTAATAGTGCGTTTATTGAAAGTAGCGCAAAAGCGACAGCCCGAGACGTTGTGGTCTGGGCCTAAACAAGGTATGCAGAGGGAACGGAAATCCTTATGCGGTATTTGCTTCCCACAAGAAATACAATTGTTAACTTTTTCTGACATCAGTCTGAGGCAAGAAAAGTTTCCCCAATGGGGTACTTAGCTTTAATGAAGACTTTGGTTTCCAATTTTTCGTAAATTCAGGAGCTGGCCGACCGGCACTTGCGAACTGCTTCTGCTTCGGGCACCGCGCGGCAAAAAAGACTGAAGAAAATGGCGTCGGCTGTGTCTTATATACCCCTGCCTCACTGACGTCAGGAAAGAAAGCGACAACAACCGACGCCGGACCTAGACTTTGGAATTCGGCCGACCGAGGACCCGCCTGACGGCAGAAAACCCCATCTGTGATTACTGCAGTTGTATGCACGATGAACATCAGTGAAGTTACAGGTGACAATGCTCTCAACAGCTCCTCTGTAGAAGGTGGAGAGAACATTAAGTGGGAGCTTTTCTCTTTTGAGCCTTCTCAGAAAGTGGAGCCAGTGATGGCCTTTTTGACCAACTGACCAGTATTCACAGTCCAAGAGAGATCCTCTGAAATGAACACTCCTAGAAATTTTGTATTTTTAACCCTTTCTACCTCTTCACCATTGACCTTGAGCGATCAGTGGGCGGTTAGCCTTTTCCTGAAGTCGATTATTTCTTTTGTTTTACTGACATTCAGGTCTAGGTTGTTTCTCACACACCAGTCGATCAGAGAGTTGACCTTGTCTCTGTATGCTCTTTCATCATCTCCTTTGATGAGGCCCACGACCGTCATGTCATCTGCAAACTTGATGATATGACTGAAGCTGTGTTTTGCAGAACAGTCGTGGATAAGGATGGTGAACAGTAGTGGGCTGCGTACACATCCCTGAGGAACACAGGTGTTGAGAATTAAACACCCTGAGGTGTTATTTCCTACACATGTCATCTATGGTCTGCTGATCAAGAAGTCAAGATCCAGTTGCAAAGTTGCTTAATTCCAAGGTTGACTAGCTTATTGATAAGTTGCATCGGAACCACAGTATTAAATGACGAACTGAAGTCTATGAACAACAGCATGACATAGTTGTTCTTTCCCTCTAGATGGTCAAATGAGAGGTGTTAATGCCACCAATATGGCATCAGCAGTGAACCTGTTTGCCCGATAAGCAAAATTGCAGAGGATCAGAGGTTGATGGTAGAATTGCTGATAGGTGTTTTTTAACAATCCTCTCAAAACATTCCATGACGTTAGAAGTTAAAGAAACTCATCTGTAGTCATTCAGGCAAGAGGGATTGGCTTTTTTGGGAAGAGGGATGATATTTGTTACCCTGAAGCAAAAGGGTACTTTTTCTACAGAAATGGAGGTATTGTAAATATCTGTCATAATTGAGCATAGTTGATCTGCACATCCTTTTATTTATTTGCCCAGTATATTGTCTGGGCCATCAGCCTTCTTGAGGTTCACTTTCTTTACCTGACCTCTCACTTCCTCAGAGTTAAGACTGAGCACCCTTTCATATATAAGCTTATGTTCCTTAACAATAATACAAGGCCAATAACATGACTACTTCCCTTTATAAAGGCTTCTTGTTTCTTCATTCTGTTTCCTGCCTCTATGAATAAAAATTCAGCAAAGTACAAAATATGAACATAATCTGATATCTGGCAGTAAAGAAGGCGGCATTAAAAAAACAGCTGAGATCTTCAGCGTCACCACTTGTAAGAGAAATGGACAAAGCAGATGAGCTGCAGGCATTTAGATGGGACAACTGGTTGTGAATGGGGTGCTTGACAAACACTGCTGCAGGAAAAAGTTATAGCCATGTTATTTTATTGTTCTAGATTTAACCTCTCAATTTTCAGCAGATTCCCTCCATTGTTTATTTGCCAACTAGTAGACTAGGAACTCTTAAACAATAGCAGACAACTGCTAATTTCATCGGTGAGTATTCTCAAGAAAGGCTGAAGTATGATTGAAAAAATGTTTAAATATGAACAATATTGTAGACATACGTCATTACAACCTGGGTGAAGATACCCACAGCAGATGTCACTATTTTTTTCCATCTATTGAATCAACTTCCAAAGAGCAAATAAGTTTCGTAAACTTCTATCAGTATTGACAAGGCAGCATTTCAGAAGAAATTAATTTTATTAGTCATTTATCACAAGCAGCACAGCTGCAGCATCTAGCATACAATGAATAATTAAACTATGACTGTTTTGTAATTTTAGTTCCTGAACAGACTCCCCCACACCTTTATAGTATGCTCAGGTAAGGTATCCAATAATGCATTACTAGTTGTGTGAAGGCTTGTTTTACAAACAAGCAATAGTCACCTGCGTAACAGGTTTGTTTCAGTGCAAAATAGAAGAAGGCATGGGTGAGATGGCGAGAACAGCTACATGGAAACAGAGCTTGGCACAGTAATATCAGATGACCTAAAAGTATTGATCAGTGTGAAAATACAATGAGGAAAGGCTGAAGGAACCTGGGAATGAAAAGAAAGCAGCGTGATCAGCACAGATTACATATTACTACGCAAAGAGGAGTTAGGGATGTCTAGGACAAGGCTTCCTCAGGAACACATTAAATCAAAAAGCTAGTCTTCTACAATACATGGGACAGACATAACTTCAAGTGAGATATGGAAAAAAAAAAAAAAAAGATACTGGCTAACAGAGAACTTCAATTTACTCAACATGTAGAAAAACTGGGAAGTTAGCCTTAAGGCCCTTAGCCTAAAACATCTACATTTATAAAAAGGAAAAGCACCTCTGCAGCCTGAAAGTTTACAGCAAAGTTCCAAGGAAAAATGAAACTACAGCTATCTGCAAAGGTCCAATCATTATTCATTGTGTACATATTAAAACTTTTATACCTTAGCACACACTGAGTTCCTTAAGTGGCCTCACCCCCACCCCCTAAAACTCACTACAGTGCAACCGTAGGTTGTTGGGGGCAATGACAGGTTGTTCAGTACAGCACACCAAATTCACCAATTAATTATTCATGATTTATTATTTCCCCTGATTCTGAAATGGAAAATATAGTTCAAGTGAAGGCCAGGCAGCTTTACAGAAGCTAACATGAAATTGTTCTGTGTACTCGCTGCAAGCATCTTCCTATCTCCAAGTTCACCCATACACCAGCAATGTTGCACATTACAGCACCTGTACACGACCTGTACACGAACAGTCACTGTGTGGTGAACACTCAGCTCATAAACTGTAAGATGGACTGCTGTGAAGTGATCATGTTACCACCAGTCTATTTTGGAAGATGAATACAGACTGTATTTAAAGCCTGAAGCACTTGTGGGAGTGGGATGAAGGGAAGGAAACTGGCACCTTGTGAATGTAGGACAATGAAAGGCTGAAAAGTCAGTACATGGGACGGGGCAAAGAGTCTATAAGCCTAACTTATCTACATAATCACTTAGATGTTGAATTTTGACCCAGAGAGTAAATAACTTCTTAGTGTCAAGTACAGCAAAAGCCGCAGCCTCTGAATTTGAAATCTGAGAAGCAGCAAACATTTCTCAAGCCTGGTTCCTGTGTCCTGCAGTGTGTATGTATATATATATATATATATAATGCCATCACTTCAAAGCTTGCCTGAGATAAATGTAAATCACAAGGCAGATTCAATAACACCTACACTAAATGTACATGATCTGTATTCAATAACATCCCTACCACATTTTTTGCACTTTCTAGACACTCAGAAAGATTACACTAAGCGCACATGTAGTCTACACTTTGTGGTAACCTTTATGAATCCCCCTCAGTATTTAAAGCTGCAAAAAAAATCAGTAGGAAAACTAAACTTAGGAGGAAGAAGGTGCGTTATTTGTATTGTCTGTATACTCAGAATGGTGTACACTTAGTGTAGACGTTAATGAATCCCTGGGCATGTTTTTCTTTTCCTCACACAAGTTCTGGTGTTAATTGTTTGTACCTGTATGCCTACACATTTCTGGTTAAAGTTCATGCTTAATTGCTTATGTATGTATGCCTACCCATTTGTATTTAAATGGTGCACTTAACCTCGTTCTGTGTTGCCCTCCTCTTTGCCATTACGTTTTGAATTATTTCTATCTGCTTGCGTATCTTAGGTTCATAGGTAGTTACTGGACTTACAGTTCAAGCGACCAATGAAAAGCTTTGCCCAAATACCCAGTTGCCCCCAAGCACTGTTTGGTGAAGTGGCTTGCTCAATGCTGCTCAGCAGGCAAATGAGGGAATCAAACTTTCTACGGCAACTGCAGCTCACAGCCTTAACACTGCACTAACTCTGAAGTAGTTCTTTGGGATCAGCACACTCATGCAAGTCATTAGCAATACTGATTTAAAAATAGGTTTCCTCATCTAGTTAAAAGCAGTGGTATTAAAATGTTTCCCATTAATGCCATTATGATGCAATCCATGACCCTAGAGAGTAATATGAAGCATTCAAAGCTTTTACAACATTCAGTTTGTTGACATTTGAAGTTGTTTGCATTTCTGGTCCCTTTACACACATTCAGAACTACAGTTCAGTTTACTGGCTGTCCTTAAAGCAAAACCCGATTTTCTTTTGCTGTCCTTCTAAAAGCAGCACTTGTTTAACTAAGCAGTTTTTCATGCAGATCACATGCTGATCAGTCTGTCAAATGCACGTGAACACCACAGCACTGTTTAACATCATAGCTCTCGGATTTTCTTCATATTTTGCCCCATTCCTCATAAATATGGTTGATTTTCTGGTAAATCACGGAGTACTACAGTCAATAAATCAATAGTGCTAGACACTGGAGTTTCACACATTTTATCAGCAAAATGCATGCTAATGTTTTAAAACGTTCGTCTATCAGAATTCCAATTGAATTAGAAAAAACATCTAAATTTGCATCTGATTTTGGGTCTTTGTCTCAATTACGTGAACTTTTTGTGGATCTTGAGTAAGTTCAGAGTTATGAGTAGCATGCATACATGCAGCCTTATGTTTAAATCAGGAATGCTGAATGCACAAGAACTAAAACTGCGAGCCGCTGAAATCAGTAGTTATTAGTGATGTTTTCCTACTCTGTAGTTAATAAATGCAATTTTGTTCTGATACACAACTGCAGACGCAACACAACTATCTGTTCTACTGGTGATTCAGGCTCAATTAGTAACTTGATTGTTGCAGGGTCAGCCAGGGATGGAGAAGATAAGCTGTTGATACTACATTTTTGCTATCAAAGCCAGGCATGGTAAACTAGGTACAATGTTACTGGTCTGCAATGATGGTGAAAGTCCAGCACTTCTGCCTGCATGGTAATATGAGCTGTACATATTTGTTCTATGGGGTGAACACACATTAGAATGTCTGTACAACCTTGTGTGGCATTATTGCATATGCACAGCCGAGCTTGTCCAGCAGAACTCAGTATGAGACTGGCTGTTATTGCTTTTATAGTACAGCTGCACCATATTTTCAATAGTACAGGGCTGCATTGTACGGTAGACTTCTAGAATGACAAAGCCCATGAGCTGATGATCAGCTAAGGCTACACCTGGACAGAGGTGCAGAAACTGCTGTGAAAGGTGGTGGTAGACCACAAGACTGCAGAACAACAGAAAGTCTGCATTAAAATTTTAAGTTAAATAAACAGTGACATATCTAGATAGACAGATATACAATTTTAAACAATTAATTTTTCATGGGTTAACAAGGATAAGTTTCCTGGTAATGTTTTGGAATGCATCTTAGAATGGAAAACAAAATGTGGATATGTTATCTCCCAGTGATATAATCTTTCTGAATACTTGTGCAGAAGTAATTTTCCACAACGCACATTTTAATTTACATCACGTATGCATGTTTCATGTACAAGTCATAAGCATTTAATGTAAAAGCACTGCTATTATTAACAACAGATGTCATGATTGCAGTGCTATGTTTCAATTCTGAATTAATGTTTAAGTAATCAGTTCAATGGGAAGTGCATCCTATACATCTGAAAGATGGTCAGGAGTGCAAAAAAGATTTTGAGGAAGATGACCAAATGCCCATTAGTTCCCATCTATGCACTAGATGAGTCTGATGTGTGTGCATCTATAGACAGGTTTTTTTTAAATAATTTACAAAGTCAAGACATTTCCTGCATACAAATCATGGTGCAGGATTTAGTGCCATTTAAAATGTACCACTTTGTTAATTTAACAATCTGGTTAATGTCAAAATTTATAACCCTAGAAATGAATACAACACTTGCAGTGCTTTTATGGCACTCTGTGGGTTGAGTTTTCAATAGGTGGTACAGCTCGTATGCCTTTGCAGATATCCTTGCCCAGAGGTCAGTTTATTACACGTAAATGTGATAGAACATCAGGTGCTACAATGTTAATAAGAATGTTAACTTACCTTGTGGCCTGCCTTACTATCACTGGAACATGAAAATATGTAACTAGTCCAACTTTGTACAATGTCAGTAGTACAAAGAACAATAATAGCTTGTTACTTAACTTCTCTTTCTCAGGGCCTACAATCTCATTTCTTTGTCTGTTGTTTCAGTAGTTCAGTATCCTTCTCTTGCATCCTGCAAACAATAACCTAAAACGGTAGACTATGTTGGATATGTATGCTGCCTCCTTCTTTTAAAATGCATCGCTAACAAATCTTCCCATATCTCTGCAATGCTACATTCAACAATACTAGACTTAAAATTTTACTTGAAACTGTACCGTTCATGTCATTTTTGTCTCATGTAATGTCAGTGACTTTTAACGGATGCCTAAAATTGTACACTCTTCCAGTGTCATGTGTATTGCATTTTCTTGTTTCAAGTGCATATTTTGTGCCTGGGTCATGGCTGAAAATGGTTCGTGGACTAGTCTACTTACCAGGTAATCAAGTACAAATAAATAATTCTACATATACACAAGATTCAACAATAAATTTCATATATCATTTTTACATAAAACAGTCCCTGCACCTGACTCAGGCTGGCATCACCAAAAGACAAACGATCAGAAAGAAAGATCTATGCACAAGTGTGTGTGTGTGTGTGTGTGTGTGTGTGTGTGTGTGTGTGTGTGTGTGTGTGTGTGTGTGTGTGTGTGTGTGTGTGTGCATGCAAACACATGTTTTGGTGGAAGGATATGAGGCACATTTCACTTAAACATTCCTACCAAGCACAATACTTTTATTTACTTTAGAAATATATTTGATCAACACAGATCTAACCTCTGACAATATACACTGCTTAATCCCACCTACATTATTCTTTTTAGTTTTGCACAAAGGGTAAATGCCATCAACTCCTGCTTTTATCTTGAATATTTACCCATTTATGCATTCTTGTACTTTTAAACAGACTAGAATTTGTCAGCAATAAACATTAAGAAAAAAAGTCACATAGCTATCTTTCGCTGTGAAGGTGCAGATACTGTGGTACAGAACAGGAGATCTTGCTGGTGTGCATGTGTGTGTGGGTGATAATGAAGAACACTGGCCTGCACCAGTGTTTTTGCATAACTCTCAGATTATTACTGCAGTTGCATAATATCTAGGAGCTGCTGCATATTATCTGGGTCACAGCTCTTAACGTATTTAGTTAATAAACAGGGGCAAAGCTAAAAGTAATAGGTTCATAGGTTCCTTACAGGTTCATAGGTTAGTACTAGGCTAACTGCCCTTGCGAGCCATTGATAAGCCTAGCCAATTACCCCTTGTGAGACTCAAACCCTGCACCTTGTGTTTGTAAGGCAAACACCTTAACCATTAGGCCACCCTCCCAACCCAGTAATGCAATGGGTAGAAAACCCATTATTGTTACTCATACCTCTCAAGTGAACTCTTTATGAGGAATGTTCCACATTTTGAGTCTTAAAAGTCCATGTTCCTCACTGTTCCAAATTTCAACAGCATGTCACGCATTTAATGTTAAGATTTATTTGTAATTAATGTCACGGATAGCCGAGAGATATGGTCAGGAATAACTAAAAGCATTTTACTTTTATCATACTTGGTGAAAGAAAATAGTTTCAGGCACAACTTATAGGCCATAAAGTACAGTAAAATGATACTTGCTTTTTGGTATGGTATAACATTGCGTCATACAGAAAGCTGTAAATCCCTTATACCAGTCTGCCTTGTAAAATAGCACTGGTTATGAAATGGATGTCTGTGACTCACCTTGACACCATCAATACTATTATACAGTACAAATAAGCATACAAATGTTACACTGACTAGCATTGCAATTTTTGCATTTCTGATGCTTGTGAATTTCCTTTATCAACAAACTGTGAATATAATACAAACATTGTACAACTGGCGTGCATGTGTAATGGTACCATGTGCTGTGGAAAAGCACTATTGCACAGGGCAATGAAATAAAATAAAGACTGCAAATGGATAGCTTAACACGGCATAATCTCACTCCATAGCACCTGATGTTTTGGACAATACGATGGGTTCTAACAGAAAGTTATACTAATGCTTACATCAAAATGCCTTCCAAATTCCCTTAAATAAAATGTAATACAGAAATATGTTTGTTTGTGTCTTTCGGCTTTTCCCGGTTAGGGGTCGTCACAGCAGAACACCGGTCTGCTAATGACTGGCAGAAATATGTACTGTATGTAAATAATTACATCAAATATTGTGTGTACATGTAAAACTTATTTGATAGCCAAGACTCCACATTAACAAGAGTGCTATTAAATTATTCTACCTACTTCAATAAGGACTCACTTCCCTTCCTAAACTAAACACTGCCCTTTTTTCCAGCAAGTTAAAGATGTCTCCTTCTTTGCTTGTGGAAGTTTGACCTGTATTCCAGCCTGATATATTACTGTATGAAATTAAGTTATTCTGCACATCCCCCCCCCCCCAAACCAAAATTTGTTTTGCCAAAAAAAAATGTCATTTGCTTAATTGTTTCTTCTACATATACAGAAATGCAGAAAGTAGAAGCAACTCTTTTTCAAATCCCACACTTCCTTGTATTGACAGACCTCAGCAGTTTTTGCAGTTACATTTTGTATTAAGTTTACAGTTATTGCATGTTTGGTGAAACTCCATTTCAGAAAAGAAGAGCAACCCAAACACTTTTTGGAAATGCAGTAAAGAAAGGTAAAGACACAGACCCCGATACAAACTGTAAATGAAATAAATACACAGTGAAAGCCACAATGTCATTTAGAATAAATCTGAAGTACAGTAAACTCTCAGTTACGCAGAACTCAAGCAACCGGCAAAAAAAAAAAAAAAAAAATCGAAGAAATACAGTACAATTTTCATGTGTTGCACTTTATTTCCCCCCGCAGAAACAAACCTTACATTTTTAAAGTTTTAGAGTTTTTAAAAAGGAAGATAGGAATAAATTCCCTCTCTCCCCAACCTGCAAACAAGTCAAAACAAACAAATAGTATAGTGTACAGTATTAGTCAGGCCCATTTTTAATACTAACTCTCAAGCAACCAGAAACTACAGTTATCCAGCATCTTCCAATCCCGATGGGTGTCGGTTAACTGAGAGTATTCTGTATTATATATACCTATACAGTGTGTGTTTAGCTTGTATCTATAGGGATACATATGTACACACATTTTAGATACAACTTAGATTCCATATTAACATCAACAAGAATACAATTAAAGTATTCCATTTACTCCAAGAAGCACTCACTTCCCTTCCTAAATTAAGAGCTGCCCTTTTTTCCAACAAGCTATAGTGTGTGCGTGTCTCTCTCTGTTTGTAGGAGCTTTGACTTGTATCCCAGCCTAACATATCTACTGCATAAAAATAAATTATTCTGCCAATTCCCTCACCCAAAATGTATTCTGCTAAACAAGCATCACTTGCTTAGCCTTTTCTTCTTATTTGCAGAAACGCAGCAGACATATACCAAAGTAGGAGCAGCATTTTTCAAACCCCATGTTTCCTTGTAATGACAGATCTCAGCAGTTTTTACACTTCCACTTTGGATTGTTTATTGTTACTGCATGTTTGGTGAAGAATTACAACAGCACAGAAAAGTAAAGCGCCCACTCCACACACACTTTTTTGGGAATGCAGTAAAGAAGGCTAAATCCACAGACCCCCATACAACCAGTAAATGAAAGAAATATACAACAAAGTAAAGATGTTATTTAGAATTGAATAGAAGTCTATACAATGTGTGTGTTCATGCTTTAGATTATATGTATATTTCAAACTGCCATTCACATTTCTACTACTTTACTGCTCATTTTAAGTATGTAGTTTGATATATACTAAAAAGTGATGGCATTATGCAGAAATCTGAATTTTGACCTTAAACAAACATTCTTAGAACTATTGTTTCAGCTTCAAATGCTCCAGTTCCATACAACACAAATAGAAACAAACTCGGGGGGGGGGGGGGGGAACAGTAGTGACCACTGCAGAATACTGTTATCTATCCATTTTCCAGTACAAGCTTTACCCTTTATAAGGTCATAGGGACACCAAAGCCTATCCTGGCAGTCACTGAATACAACATTTTGAAGCTTATCATTGAGAGGGTGCCGGTCGTTCACAAAGTGCTTTTTTGGGAATGCAGTAAAGAAGGCTAAATCCACAGACCCCCATACAACCAGTAAATGAAAGAAATATACAACAAAGTAAAGATGTTATTTAGAATTGAATAGAAGTCTATACACTGTGTGTGTTCGTGCTTTAGATTATATGTATATTTCGAACTGCCATTCACATTTCTACTACTTTACTGCTCATTTTATGTATGTAGTTTGATATATACTAAAAAGTGATGGCATTATGCAGAAATCTGAATTTTGACCTTAAACAAACATTCTTAGAACTATTGCTTCAGCTTCAAATGCTCCAGTTCCATACAACACAAATAGAAACAAACTCGGGGGGGGGGGGGACAGTAGTGACCACTGCAGAATACTGTTATCTATCCATTTTCCAGTACCAAGCTTTACCCTTTATAAGGTCATAGGGACACCAAAGCCTATCCTGGCAGTCACTGAATACAACATTTTGAAGCTCATCATTGATTGGGTGCCGGTCGTTCACAAAGTGCACAAGCATTGTGTACCCATGGACAGTGTGGAAGACTGCCAGTCAAACTCTGGAAGGAAAGTAGAGCATCCACAGAAAACTCATGCAGACAAACGCAGGACATGCAGATGCCATAGAGTAGGCACCTTAGCCAGGAATCAAACCAGGGAACCTCTAGTCACACCATAATATAAACAGCTACTGTATATCAAAACTGGGACTTACTAATAAGCAATGCAGTTCATTTCATAGCCAGTATGTACCAGACAGTCTCATAATAAACAGAAAATACTTACATATGATTGATAATTTGAATTTAGTGCTACATCTGCTAAACTACATTAACTGCAAGCATCTACATCATAACCATACCATGCAGACTGACGCACTTTAAATGGTATGGCAGTAAGTAAACAAGCAAGTAAACAAATAAAACTCCTCCTCTTGTCTTCTCTTAAACAAAAAAGGCCAATGGTCATGTGGGTGAGGATTAATATTCAGGTGACACTGAAGGGAGAACAGAAAGACTAATACTTAGAAACATTTCTGTCACTTAAAAAAAAGCTTCTGAAGTTGCAACACACTAAAAACATTTGAAAAGAAAAGGGGTTCCCCCACAGTTAATGTCCGACCTGAGTCCTGCTTCATTACTGGTGCCTGCATCTCATGGACTCATACAACACCACCGTCTGCACTGCAAGGTAAGCTGTCTCTCTGCATTACAACTATTATGTAAAGTTAATAATGACTGTGAAAGAATGTCAAAACTTTATTCACAATGTGACAGTCATTTAACTGATGCACATTCTTTTTTAAACAAAAATGGACTGTAATTGACACTGTAGTTTATATACATTTATCTCTGAAACTCAAAAGAATGCACAGGCTCCTTCAAAAGGGTGGTGTGCGCTGAAACTGTGGATGTAGTTTCATGGACACTTATTTTTGTTTGAAGTGATGCTCCAAAAGGCAAGAGTACTAGAACACAGAGGTGGTATGAAACCATCTTCTGGACCATTCCAGTTCTTAGCATACAGCCTACCAGATTCTTCTGACAGAATGAACCCTACATGCGGAGAAATAAACAATTCATGCTGGATAAAGTGGTTTATTACTTGTGCAAGGGAAGGAAATACAAAACTCAAAGATACACTACAGGGAGGGGGAATCGAGTCCAATATTTGGTGAAGTGAGACAAAATGTTTTTTTTGACCCTATATCCCTTGGTCACGGCAGTCACTAGGGCTCTCATTTTGTCTATCACTTGGTGATATACTGCACTTAATTCTGACACAGCCAGAAGCGATTAAGGAAGTACACGTGAAATTAGGGATGACAGGTACAGAGGTCATAAAACAGCAGTCGCTGATGTGATGAATAAAGCAAGATGTCATTAACAGATGGACTCAACGAACATAAAACCAACAGCAGGTCTGAAAAGTTCGATATCAATCCTTCATGGATTCAAAACTTACGGCACAAAAGTCTTACATATAACTGGCTGGTTTTCATTTGAGACTAACTGACTAATTTTCATTTGAGACTTGACTTTAACAGATATTACAGATGATATTTTCCTCCAAATGGATGAATAAAATATGTTAGAGATGAAACTAAGATATGCGTTTCAATTGAAAGTTCTCTTTCTACTTCAGTTTCCCTCTGTATCACTAGGGACACTGCAAACCTTGGCAAAGTCATCCAGGCTACTAAAGGAGTGAATTTTAGACAGCATCCTGACTTGGAGTACGACAGAGTTAAATAAAATGGTGATCTCCAGTCATTATCTTTTTGCTTCACTGACTTGTGTTCTAGTGGTGTATTCAAGAATTTCAGATCTGTACATACACTCTCCTCTCACTTTACTAATCCCCATGTGTGTTCATGCATAATTTTGACAAACCACAGGTAAAAGTATACACACTATTTTAAGATGCATAAGCACCTTCATGCTTACATCTGAATAGCCATCATACATTAAATGAGTGTACTGTCCAGTTGCAACTGAGAGCTTTCTACAACCAAGTCAAACATCTAGAAGTCACAGCATAGCATACACAATAAAATTAAGAGACTAATGTAATAGGACACGGTCAGTCTCAACTAGACATTACTACGTCTGTCATTTACGAAAGGCTTACTTCATGGTACTTGGCTTAAATGAAGAGTTTCTTGCGTTAGCAGGGACTTTAGATCCTGAACTTCCACCTTTCTCTGCAACCAGAGGTAATGAAAATTAGATTTGAGTCTTTCTTCCAGGAATTTTATGAGGAGAAATAGAATTACAGAACATGTGGGATGCCATGCACTAATCTCCCTTGCTACATGAACAGAACGCATCACTGTGAGCTATCCAATGTCCTGATGCTCTAAGCAGAAAAGGTGGAAAAATAGCATTCCCCAATGTGATGTTATGTAAGTCACCATATTCATTTCATATATGATGTGACTTGTAGAACAAGTGATGTCTATGGCTCACTGTTAAATATGCATCACCTCTTTGCAAATGTGGCACTGACCACATAAGCTACCTGTGTGTTTAGGTACCGTATGACAAACTATGACCTATGACAGCTTTTTCTTTCTGGCGCTTTATAACCAAGATGCACCATGTTGATACAGAGTCCCCCCTCTGAGGTCCACTTACCTTGAACTGTGGATAAACCAAGGTGAACCCTCCATTCTGCCAGCTCTGTTATCAGGACCTGTGAAAGGTTCAGCTGCAAAAATAGGAGGCCCAAGGGTAACCTGATGTAGACTTCCAGTGCCCAGTAACAGGAGATGATTCATGATTGTGTGTGACTTGCTTTACAACCAGTGACACCACAAAGTCCAACACAACACCAACATCCTTCAACAAGCAAACTGTACCATAATAGTTTTAGTGGCCATTAAGCCAAAATAGGTGAGGAGGACACAGAATTGGGCCATCCACAACAGCCTTATCCATGACAGCTAAACTCATGATTTCCTAGGCCCCTTTCTCTAGGCAGGAATGACGGACAATGGAGACTGTCCAGCTTCAGGTAAAGGAAGGCAATCCTCTAATACAGAATTACTAAAGATTTCTTCCATTTTAAAACTGCACTCAGGGGCTGCAAACACAGGCATGTCCACTCAAAAAATGGTACCAAGAAGTTTCTCAGTGGGACCCCACCAGGAACCAATAGCGCAAGAATTACAATGCATGAAAGTCTTTGTCTTGACAGACCTTGGTCAATACAGATAATATTTTCGTAAATACTCTGAGTATACAGGAAAGTCTATGTGGCAGAATTCTGCAGTGAAATTGGTGCACACACAGACGGTACTGAATGAACCTTCTGTGCAAACCAGTCAGTGATGTGTCTGAAGGTTTTCGTCACGTCCAGTGACACCACCAAAATATACAGGAGCAGCTTCAACAGCAGTTGAACCCCAGAAGAGACGCCATGTTTCACTGGGTGAAACAGATGTGCTTGCAGAAGTTTTTGAGCTCCAAAATGGGATAGAAAATTAGCCTCCTTAAGATGTGAAAAATGACATAAGAACCCTGTCCTCATTTCAAAGGACGCATAGCCTGCATAACCTTTAGAGTAGCTTCCACAAAAGCTGTGCAGAGACAGCTTAGTTCATTAGTGGAGCTTTTTCTAGCAGAAACTAACAGCCTGGACAGCTGTTACCACATCTAGAAACCACTGATCTATTATGACAGCTCTCCAATTGGCAAACTCACAGAACCGCCTCTCATGGGCATGCACATCAGTTATTCAGCACTGTAAACATTGAGCAAGTAATCATCCTCCAGGGTGAAACAGCCATAACCACAGTACAAAACTTAGTACTTAGTCTGTGTAGATGCTACTACCTCTTTTTTGGTTAATTAGACCTGAAAGAAAAAGTGCAGGATGCTGAAGAGGTTATCCACAATTAAACAGCCAGACTGTCCCCTTCAAGAGATAACTCAATGGACTCTGAGAAAGCTGGTTAAGAAAAATATCCAGAACAGGTTGTCTGAACTTCTTTTTAAGGGAAGACAGCTTAAGCTAAGGCGTCCTATGCAGACACATATCGGAGTCTGTGACCCTACCTATATCATCACTGTAAACTGCAGGAGCTTACATGGATAGTTATTCTATAAGCCACAGACTCGACCACCTTCCTCCTTGAGCCCATGCTCTCCTCCTCTGATCTACAGATTACTTGAATCCATATTAATGAGACAAACAAACCACATCAGGGCTTTAGACTCCCTGTCTAGTGGCAAAATGCTGAGGGGTGTGTGTGTGTGTATTTTTCTGTCTGCAAAAGGCTATGGTCGGGCCTACGCATTTGGTGAAAACCCTGGGAGCATTAAATAAACCAAAGGGTAGCACAGAGAACTGCAGGATTCCCTTATGGAGATGTGAAGGTAGGCATCTTTTAGGTCTTGGGTAACTAACCAGGCATTTTTTGTCAGCATAGGCAGCAACTGCTGCAAAGTTAGCATTTTGAATTTGGGGACCACCAGGGAGGTGTTCAGAATGGATAAATCCAGGATGGGGCACCAAGTGCCCTGTTTTTTGGGAACAAGGAATAGTTTGGAATAAAAGCCTTTGCCCGTTTGATCTGAGGTGAAAGGTTCTACTGCCCCCTTTGGGATACGAGAGCTTGGACTTGTTTCAATGCCTCTACCCACTAATGTGGGAGCAAGTCTGGGTTCCCTCTTGGAATTGGGAGTTCATGGAAGGAGAATTCGTATCCCTGAAAAATGATTTTTAATATCCATTGGTCCTTTGTTACAGAAAGACAATTTTCTTTGCAGAGGGAGAGCCTTCCTCCTAGTTTTTGGTGAATGAAAAGAGGGCAGAGGGGGGAGAGGGAGTCATTGAGAGTTTTTGCCATAGAGGGATGGCTTAGAACTCCCTGCCTTTGGAGCAGAAGTGGTCCACTATTTGGTGCTCTGCTGTCCCTGGGATAGGAGTCTGGGTGGTCTGACCCTGCGGGGCTTACCCCTGCCCCCTGTCTGCTAGGTGCAGGAAAAGACCAGTGTTTTGAGGGAAAATTCCTGCTGAACCTTGGAGGTTGTACTTGAAAAAATCTTTTACTGTTTGCATAGATTTTGCTTTGTCTTCCATCTTTTTAAGCACCTCTTCTGCTTTTATTCCAACCAAGCGGTCCTTATTCAAGGGTGCAGCAATTAACTTAGATTTAACATGATCAGGGAGAGGTTGTTCCTTCAACCATGCATGTCTCCTACTGACAGATCCTGACACTGCTGCCCTGCTTGAGGCTTCTAGGGCATCATATCCACAGTTGTAATGAGTGTTTGGCCACTTGACAAGTAGAGTGCAGTAAATCTGCTAACTCGTTCGAATTGGCATAGTCAGGAAAGGTTGAAATCTTTTGCTTAAATAGTTCCAAAGTGTGTTGTTGATATTTTAACATGTGGAAATGACAGCGGAGTGCTCTGACAGCTAAGGCTGCAGACGTGTATACTTTTTTTTACCCCATCAGTCCAGAGCTCTGGAATCCTTGTCAGAAGGAATAGGATACTTTGCACAACTAGTCTTAGCTCCTTTTGGTCCCTGTGTAATGATGTCTGGGTCTGCAGCATGATTTCTGTACAGGTATTTGTGAGAATCTGGTACTCTGAAATACCTGTCAGGTTTACTGGAAGAAGGTGGGAGGGCATCAGGAGCTAAGCTGGATTCATGGAAGACATCATCCACCACCTCTAAGATAGGGGGAGGATGGCCAAGGGTCTGTAATGGGGCAGGTCTAGAAACTCTCTTAGTCTTTTCTTAGACTGAAAGAAGTCTTGGGATTCCCAGTGGAAATGTTCCCTGAGGGTGTGAAGGGTTTCCTCAAAGGAAAGATCTTCTGGTGGGGAGGCAGAAGGAATGGATTCCTCTGTATCTGAATCCTCATAAGCAGTCAGAGGTGGTTGTTCCTCTTCAAAATCTGAATAATCAGACTCCTTAGAATTCTGTTCTGTCAGTATTTCAGGAGAAGGGTCTCTTTTTCCTTTTAGAAGTTGTGGCCTGACTACCCCTGATAAGGGTGATAAGATCCTCCGCCATTTTAAGCATTTGGGCTTGGGGTGGTGAAGCAGGAGTAAGATGGTGGCTAGAAGTGGATTTCCTAGGAGTGGCCTTGCTTCTAGACCTAAGAGTATCCATCGGTCTGAGAAAAACACTAGTTAGATGAGAAGACATCAGTTTTTGTCTAGATTCAGTAATGTGAAAAGCCTGCTCGGAAGCCATTGCCTTTGTTGCGGCTCCGGACCCAACCGATGAATTCCAGAGAATTGATGACCTGCTTAGCGGTAGAGTCGTCAGAAGGCTTAGTCTTGCGTGGTCTGTCTCTATCTTTATCTTTACGTTTTTTCAGAATGTCTACGGATTGTTGGCTGACATGTCATTTCAGAATGCAAAGATGGAAGACGAAAATACTTGGCTACAATAAGAGCTCTATGACAAATGGTTCTCGAGTTAGAGAGGGCACAGAACTGGCAACGGGGGACGTCGTGGTCTGGGCCTAAACAAGTGATGCAGTATGAATGGAAGTCTTTGTGTGGGATCTGCTTTCCACAGGCAAGACAATTGTTAACCTTTTTGGACATTTGGTTAGTACAAGCAAAAAGGATCCCCAATGGGGTACTTAGCTTTAGACGGTTTCAGCTATAATTCAAACTCTGGTAGCGACCGAACGGCACACTTGCGAACTGCTTCTGCTACGGGCTCCATGGCAAGAAAGACTGGTGTAATGGCGTCGGCTGCCTTGCTTTATAACACTGACGACCTGACGTCAGTCTGCAAGCAACAGCAGCTGACGCAGAAAAACATTTGACTCTGGTATTTGGGCTGGCGAAGAGCTACCACAGCAGGGATAACCCACAATTGATGACTGCAACATTGAAACACAAAGAACATCTGCAAAGTTAATAACAGTACTTACTCAGCACTTTGAGACTAAAGATCTTGGTGAGGTGACCTATTACCTAGGAATTAACGTATGACATGAGGAGGACGGCAGTATTCTGTGGAACCAGAGTGCAAAAACTGATTCAATTCTTCAACAGTTCAATGTGGCTGAGGCTAAAAGAGTGAGCATGCCCATGGACATAGCTTATCCAAAGTTGGAAGGAGAGGAAAATCTTCTGCCATCTAATAAGCAGCACAGACAAGCAATGGGGGCAATTCTGTACACTGCAACCACTACAGGTCCAGACACTGTAGCAGCCATGTCGCTTATCTGCGGGAGTGTAAGTAAACTACGTCAAAGAGACTGGAATTAAACAAAAAAAAGTTGAGGTATGTCAAAGACACAAAAGTTTAAAGCTGTCAGCAACTGGTGACTTAAATCTCACAGGATATTTGGACTCTGACTGGGCAGGTGACTTCAACACATGCAAATCTTCAAGTGATTACTTGCTCAAATTAGGAAACAGTCCTATATCCTGGTCCAGCAAGAAACATATATCAGTGGCACTGTCTTCTACACAGGCAGAATACATCTCTGCTGCCTATGCCAATCAAGAAGCTATTTGGTTGTGGCAGTTACTTGAAGATCTTGGAAAACCAATGTCCCAGCCTACGGTCTTATACGAGGACAATCAGGCATGCATTAAGCTTGCAACCAGTGAGAAGATCAATGCAAGAACCAAGCATACAGATGTCAGACACCATTACATTCATGACTTGGTTGAACAAAAAATGATTGTGCTTTCATATTTTGAAACTGATAAAATGGTTGCTGCTGCTATGACAAAGCCAATCACAGCAAACAAGTTTGTATGTTTTAGATCACAAATGGGGTTGACTTAAGTAGTAGTTGTTGAGTGGGTGCATTAGACATATATATATATACATATATATATATATATATATATATATATATATATATATATATATAGAAACAACTACTGTGTGTGCATAATATATTTCAGTTATGTGTAATGACATGTTTAGCCACATGATAGAAGTGTTTTCTGGTGGACACTTATGGTAATATGCTACACGATGTAACTTGCTGCTCCTTGTGTAGTGTGTGTTTCATGACATTAAAAAAGAAAGAATAAATGCACCTCGGTTTAGATTGCAATCAGGCTATAAGCATCTACTTGCTGTGCCCAGAAGTTGTTTTTTTTATAACAAAAATAAAGTTCAACATTTCTCTAATTTAGCGAAAACAAACCCTAATGATACAACTTACAGCCCTACAAACTGCCCTGATTCACATCACACTAAGCTGAAACCTGAATCTAATGTTTAAAAAAAAAAAAGTAAAATACTTCCCTCCATTTCTTAGTTTTAAATAAAGATGCCACTCTGGTGAGGTGCATGGTCTAAAACAACAGATCTGAGATCTTTGAGGTTGCACTTTTCCCCATGGTTGTGTGACCTCAGAGTTGGTATATTTAAGTTGGAAGCGTGGAGTCTCCCACATGAAACATGAAGGGGGGCTTGTCCCCTGTAAAAAAAAAAAAAAGATTGATTTTATGATCACTGAAAGTGATCTTCAGGCTTTTTTTGTCTGATAAAATATTGAAAAGAAATTTGTTTAGTGGAGCAATGTGAATCCTCTTTTGACAGCTTATCTCCCCTTTATCTTAAATTTGATGCTTTTGTTATAGCCTCTGTTTTAATTAATAGGTTCATTCATTGCTACAGCTTCTTGAAAAATGTTTTTCATCACTCATCCCCATAAAGGTGTCCTCTCAATTGTCCTTGTTTGGTGTAGGCCCACTGGAATCCTTCCACCTGTCTGTAAGACTCTAGAAAAAATGTTATTCATTGCCAATTAATGCTGCTTTTGAGCAACCACAACCCCCTCTGCTGTACAACATTGGTTTCAGTCCTGCCCACAGCATCATAATAGCACCAAAACCACTCTACTTTCATGCACAGACTACACAGGGCCCCAGCTTAACAAGCATCATCATACTGGAGTTATATTCCTCAATCTAGCAAAAGTACTTGATAGGATCAGCCACAGCTTACTTCCGTCAAGAATATCAAAAAGGCAACTTGGTCCATCTGCACTCAGTTTAACAGATGCCTCACTAGCTGAAAATAAACAGTAAAATGGAGGAACCAAAACACCCTACAAGCTATACTTGGGAGTACCTCAGGGATTAATTTTAGGTCCCCTACTATTTATTTTCCTTCTTAATGATGCAACCAGTGCAGGTGTTCTGTTAACACCATTCAAAAAGTTGATGACGCCACTCTATTTGTCATCTCACTTCATCCCCCACATTAAACTACCACTACAAAATTGTTTCATATTTATGAAGGAAAGGATACAGAATTCTGCCTTAAAACAGAATAAGAAACAAAACTTATGCAAAATCATTAAAACCGATGTTTTAAAGGTCTAAAATGTACACCACCACTCTTACCAAAGTGGTACTCACCAATCATACTGAACCCCTCCTCAAATCCAGAATTCATACTACCCATGTTATACACAAATGTAACGGCACACTACTCCTTGTAGCACATTAAGTACCTTCTAACCCAAACATTTTCCTTCTTCCGCTCCACCACTTCCTGCTGTGGACGGTGGACCTTATTTATTAATTTTAGGTAATGAATAAGCTTAAATGTGCCCACCATCACATCTAAAATCTTCTTCTCAAATAACCCACCCAACACTCACCACTGTACATCTTTAAACTCTCATAAATTATTATAATTTGTAAATATCTCCACTACTATCTATAGTCACTTATATTTCCCCCACCCTTGCAAATGCTTATTGCTTATCTTTTCAATGGTGAATACATCACTCCCCCACTGTATTGCATCATCAAAAACTTTCTAAGACCTTTTAGGGCACTCATAGGCAATGTTATTGACATTTATCAATTGCTGTATGAGAAGCTTAGAATAAGCTCTACATACCACTACATAACACTGAGCCATTCAAGAATACACTCAAGAGACCATCTTGCATAGAAATGGTTATACAACTTATCTACCACTATACTAAATTTCCTTATAAACTTTCAGAAACCCATGAAACAATGTGCTACATCACCATCACTGCATAATGACCTATCTATGCAAAATTTGCTTTGAACTAATGTTAAAATTTAAAATGTGTTGCATAACAATTTATACTTCAGTCTGCAAAAGTCATTATTTCCTATCCATTCCCTTTAGCATTAATACTATATAAAGTACAGTTGTGTACACTTACCATAAATGTAGATGTTCGAGTCTATTCACTGTTGCAGTCATTACATTTGGGTTATCTACTTGCAGATAGCCCTCAGTTGGCCTGATTAACAAAGTCTTGGGTCCTGCGTTGGTTGCTGCCCCTTCTTCCATGACGTCATGTCGTCAGGGGTATAAAACATGCAGCCGACGCCATTACATCAGTTTTTCTTGCCCCAGATGTCAGGAGCCCCCCTAATGGGAAGCAATTAAATACAAAAGTACAAAGATATACCTCCAATTAAAAAAGCAAATACACCAAAAAGGCTTTTAAGCATAGTAAAGGAAAGTAGAGGTATAGCCAAAAGAAGTTAGGGGGCTGGAGGGAGGGTAACCAGGACTGCAACAGTGAATACACTCGAACATCTACTGTACTATGTTCTTCGTGTTTCACTGTTGGTCATTACATTTGGGTAGATTCCCAAAGCTATGGTTGGGAGGAGGGATTTAGGTAGCATTACGGCCAGCTATAAGGCCCTGCAAGATTGCAGTGGCAAAGCCAGCTCTAGATTTAGAGAAAAATGGCAAATGATAATGCTTGGAGAAAGTATGTACAAAACTCCAGGTAGCAGCTTCTAGGATGTCCCTGGTAGGGACACCTCTGAGAAAGGCTGTATAGGTAGATGTAGCCTTGGAAGAGTGAGATCGGATACCCTGGGGGACAGGTTTTCCATGGTGCTTATAGCAGAAATGAATGCAATGGCTTATCCATTTAGAAATGGTTTGCTTTGAAATAGCCTTACCCTCTGCTCCTGCAGCAAATGCCATCAGCAGTTGTTCAGATTTCCTTTGAGGTTTAGTCCTGTCCAAGTAGAATCTAAGTTGTCTGTGCACATCTAAGGAATGCAGTATCCATTCCCCTTTATTCTGTGGATTGGGAAAGAAGGTTGGCAAATTAATGGACTGATTAAGGGCCACACTGGACACCACCATGGGCATGAAGGATGGATTGGTTCTGAGGGACACCCTGTCTGCATGAAAGATGATGAAAGGCTCCACTGCCATAAGGACCTGTAATTCGGATACCCTTCCAGCTGAAGTGATTGCTAAATGGAAAGCTGTTTTCCAAGAAAGAAATTTTAAGTCTGCAGTGGCAGCTGGCTTGAAAGGAGGTACAGTGAGTTTCTCCAAGACAAAGTTAAGGTCCCAGGCTGGAGTTGGAAGCTCTCCTGGGTGGTCTCAAATTTTTGGCCCTTCTGAGGAACTGCTTGAGCAGTGGATGAGAGAAGAGGATAGGTTCTGTGTTATAATGAGCTGAAATGGCTGAGGCATGGATTTTAATGGAGGAAAAAGACAGGCCCTTGTGAAGCATCTCAGTTAAGTATTGTAAAATCTGAGGTAAAATGGGTGCTACTGTGCTTATCCCTTGAGATTGATTCCAGGCACAGAATCTTTTCCATTTTTCAGCATAAGATTTTCTAGTACTAGGCCTCCTTGCCTCTAAAATGATATCCATCACAGGTTTGCTGAGGGATGATAAAGAAGAGATTAAGTAATTAGCCAGGCTGCAAGGTTCAGTGTTAGAAGCTGAGGGTGCAGAATCTGGTTCTCCTGCTGAGACAGCAAGGAAGGAGTCTGAGGCAGGTGTCATGGAGATAACTGTGACCCACTGCGCAGGAGGGGGTACCAGTGTTGGCGCGGCCAGTCTGGAGCAATCAAAATCATCCTTGGTTTGTCCTGTTTCATTTTTAGTAGTACTTTGGAGAGCAGAGGGGGGAAGGCATACACTGATAGTTTTTTTCCAGCTGAAGGACAGAGCATCCACTTTCCAGGCTTGCTTGTGGGAGTCCTTGTAAAATATTTGTCTAACTGGTAGTTCTGGGGAGAGGTAAACAGGTCTATATCTGGGCTCCCCCATTTGCTTGTCAACATGTTGAAAATCCCCGGTTCCAGTTTCCAATCGTGTAAGTCCATCAGGTTTCTGCTTAGTCCGTCTGCCAGTGTATTTAGTTTTCCTGGCAGGAATTGAGCTTGTAGGTGCACTTGGTAGCTCAAGGCTGTGTTCCACAATGCCATGGCTAGTCTGCAGAGGGGGTAAGAATGTGTACCCCCTGCTTGTTTATGTACCACATAACAGTGGTGTTGTCCATCTTTACCATTAGTTGTCCAGGAAGAATGTCGTCCTTGAAGGCTGTCAGAGCATTCTGTACAGCTAATATTTCTTTTTGATTGATCTGCAGGTGCACTTGACTTGGGTTCCATTTGCCCTGAATGCACTTCCCTGCCAGGTGAGCCCCCCATGCATAGTCTGATGCGTCTGTTGTTAGGGTTTGGGCAGCAGGGGGTGGTGTGAAAGGTAGTCCCTTGTTCTGGTGGCAGGCCTCTGCCCACTAAAGGAACTCTAGGCGCAGGCAAGGTATGATAGGAATCATTGTTTCTAGGTCTTGAGAATGCTGACACCATAGGCTTTTTAGATACCACTGTAGTTTCCTCATATGCAGTCTTGCATATGGAATTAGAAGAATGCAGGAGGCCATGAACCCCCAAGGCTTGCAGTATTTGTCGTGCAGACAGCAGGGTTTTTGCAGCCACTTGCTTGAAGTAGGTTGTCAAATTAATTTGTTTCTCTGGCGTGAGGTAAGCCATCTGGGAAGTTGTACTCAAGCTTGCTCCCAGGAATATAATTTGTTGACAGGGTACCAGGTGTGATTTCCTTTCGTTTATGGTGTACTCCAGACAAGTTAGAACCCTTTTTACAAAGGCCAGATGATTCAAAAGTATGTCCTGCCTTTCTGCCTGAATTAGACAATCGTCCAGGTATGGATATATTTGAATATTTCTTTGCCTGCAAAATGCAATAACTGGAGCTTGGCACTTTGTGAATACCCTGGGAGCAGTAGATAAGCCAAAGGGCAGTGCAGAGAACTGATAGTACGTGTAGCCTGCTTTGAAGCGTAGGTATCTTCTGCAAGATTCCCTGATTGGGATGCACAGATATGCTTCTTTTAAATCTAGTGTTGCCAACCAGGCATCTTTGCCTAGCATGGGAAGTAATTGGTGAAGAGTCAACATCTTGAATTTTGGAATCTCCAAAAAGGTGTTTAGAGTAGACAGGTCCAGGCTAGGACGCCATGAATTGTCTTTTTCTGGGTACCTGGAAAAGTCTCGAGGAGAAACCTTGTCCCTTTTCCTCTTCTGGTACCAGCTGAATAGCCCCCATGCTTAAGAGAGAAAGTACTTGTTTTTGGGCCTCTGCCCACTGATTTGGGGGTAGGTCCGGCTACCCACTTGGTGTTGGCAACGTGTGTAAGTGAAATCTGTATCCCTGGGACACTATATTTAAAACCCATTTGCCCTGGGTAATGAGTTCCCAGTTCTTTGCATGAAGAGCAATCTTTCCCCCCAAAGGGGCAGTCAGTTGATAAGTGCTTGGAAATTTTAAAAGGAAGTCATTGAGACAGTTTACCATGGGGGGAGTCTTATTATTCCCAGATTAGGAAGTGGAGGCCCCCCACTGCTTAGTTCTGTGCATCCCCTGGGACTGAAACTTGGGTTTTTTGCTGTGTCTGGGTTTGACTTGAGAAGACCTGGAAGGGGCTGGAAAGGACCAATTCTTAGAGGGCCAGTGCCTACTAAATCTAGGAGGCTGAACTTGTAAAAAATCTTTAACAGTTTGCATAGATTTAGCTATATCTTCCTTCTTTTTAAGAACTTCCTCAGCCTTGTTGCCAAACAGGCAGTCCTGATTTAAAGGAGCATCCAACAATTTAGCTTTAACATGATCAGGCAAATATTGCTCCTTAAGCCAAGCATGCCTTCTGAGCACAGACCCAGTAACAGCAGCCCTGCAAGAGGCCTCTAATGAATCAAAACCACACTGCAAAGTATGTATTTCAACTTGTTCAGCAGAATGCATTAAATCCTGTAATTCTTTATTTTCCACACAGTCAGGAATCAACATCATTTTCTGTTTAAGCAGTCCAATAACATGTTGCTGATACTTTAACATATGAAACTGTCAGTTTAAAGCCCTACTGGCCAAGATTGCAGAAGTGTAAACCTTCTTACCCCATCTATCCAGCGCCCTGGAGTCTCTATCAGAAGGGGTAGGATTTTTAGCAGTAGAAACCTTAATGCCCATAGGCCCCTGTGAAATAGTCTCTGGATCTGCAATAGGATTTTTGAAAAGGAACTTGTGGGACTGAGGGACCCTGTAGTATCTGTCAGGTTTTCTGGAAGCAGGAGGCAAGGAATCAGGGGCCAAACTAGATTCCGAAAAAGCATCATCAACAATGTCTAGTACAGAAGGAATAGCTAAAGGCCTATGCTGATGTAGGAGAAGGAAATCCCTGAGCCTCTTTTTTGAATCAGAAAAGTCCTGGCTTTCCCAGTGGAAATGCTCCCTTAAGAGTATGTAAGGTTTCCCCAAAAGAAAAATCCTCAGGAGGGGAAGCAGAGGGAATGGAGTCCTCTGCATCACAGTCTTCATAAGTAGATAACAAATCCAGATCATCAGAAGAATCAGAGAAAACAGAATCCTGATCAGAAGATTCATAATCAACTTCAGTCCTAGGCCTCTTAGTGGGGGGGGGGGGGGGTTGGCTACCCCCGATTAGAGACTTATTAGATCTTCAGCCACTCTTATCATTTGTTTTTTAGGCATAGAGGCCTGAGCATGTGGCCATGGCGTTGTTTTTTTTTTTAGGTATGGATCGAGATTTAGGCCCAAGTATAGAAGGAGGCGTTGGTTTAATATGCAAGTCCGTAGGCCTGAATACACCCTCAGAAGCTGGTGCCTGCACAGCGGCTCTGGACCCATCCAAGGTAGAGACATCCGCGGGTTCCATAGTTGAAGCATTTTGCGGCATACCGGACTCCGAATGGGTCTCAGTAGAGGCCTGTGAATCAGAAGTAGCGGTTATCAGGTGCTGCGAAAGCACCTCATTGAGTACCAGCGAACTGGCGACTGGCTTAGGAGAAGCATCGTCGGCAATTTTGGACCTCGGCGGCCTGTCTCTGTCTTTATCTTTGGGTTTTTTCAGAATCCCGGTAGTCGGATAGCTAACCGATGACATTTCTGGATAATTAATCCAAGAACCGAAATATTTTGAGGCAAAAAGATACCGATGACGGATAGTGCGCTGATCAAATAAAACAGAAAACCAACAGCAAGGTACGTTGTGGTCAGGGCCTAGGCAAGAAATACAGTACGAATGAAAATCTTTATGAGGTATTTGCTTTCCACAAGTAATGCAATTATTAACTTTTACTGACATCGGTAAGGAGCAAGAAAAAGTCTCCCCAATGGGGTACTTAGCTTTTTTTTAAGACTTCGGTTCTGAAACTCAAAAACGAAAATTTTAGGAGTCGGCCAACCACCACTTGCAAACTGCTTCTGTTTCGGGCACCGCACGGCAAAAAAGACTGATGTAATGGCATCAGCTGCATGTTTTATACCCCTGACAACCTGATGTCATGGAAGAAGGGACAGCAACCGATGCAGGACCCACAACTTTGTTAATCAGGCCGACTGAGGGCTACCTACAAGCAGATAACCCAAATGTAATGACTGCAACAGTGAAACACAAAGAACATCCTGGCTATACTGCATTTGAGCCAAATGTCTCTCACTGTGTCATAGTTGCTCTGGAACTTTGTTCTTCTTGATCTCCACTAAATGGGCCCTGTCACCAAACTAAATGAATGAACAAACACATTTGTGTGGACCCAAAAGGAAATGCCACAGACTTGCCTAACCTTGAGATAAAGTACAGAAGATGTGAAAGAATACTCTGAATAGCTCCACTGGAATACTCACTCTGCTATGCAGACAGAGACCAAGTGTAACAAATCAGTCAGATTCTATCTTTCTAACCTGCAAATGTCAGTGTATGGAACCACTGCTAAACCTGCCTTAATTTTTCTAATGTCCCCATAAGATTCAAATAGTCCTTTCAAAGTTTATTAGCATACAAGCAAACCAGCTATAAAGGTAAAGCACCAAACACAATGGCCAGATCTGTGCACCCTGTGCAAAAACATTTCGAGAGATCATGCACGGAGCTCAGCCAAACCAGGAAAAGACCGTCTCCCCATAAATTGCAGACCCTTCTTGTAAATCTTCACTGAAGTTAAACTTTTTATCATCTTCATGCTGCACATCTCAGACCAGTAATATTAATGATAACTCAGCCATCGTAGTCCAGATTTGTGGAAACCAGATACAGTGCCATGTTCCTCTACAGTGCAGCTTTTCAAACAATTTCCATTATTTCTCATAAAACAATCTCAAACTCATTACACAGCCTTATATGACGCAGCTCAGCAAGTGTCACTCCCATTGTGATATCAAGTGTTACTTTCAGGTTGCCAACAGCAATATGTCACTGAGAATGGGGCAGATGCACTATGCCACTTTGTGGCGTAGCACAGTTCATTAAAATAGTTAATTAGCAAGACCTTTCACCATACCAGTCAGTTTCACTGATGTTCCCGTTCAATCAAATGTTGATAAAAACTTCACGCAAAACATGAAATTTATGAAGGAAGGAAGTAATGTGCATTATATACTCTCAAACAGCTGAGCCACTGTCAGGAAAATGATTTTGTCCATTATCAATTCTGATAATGCCAGCAGTGCTATTCGAGGAATTATTTTACTTTGACATGACCCCTCTTCCCACTCTTTCTACATGATGCTCTGTGCTGAAATGCTGAAATCAAAGCCACAGTTTCTCCTTGTGCAACTCTCGATTGCCTCAGCTCCAAGACTGGGAATACCATATCTCTATATTCCTTAAGGCTAAATAAGCTAAACACATTTTTTATCCAGTCTCCACTTTGACCATCTGCCCCCCCCCCCCCCCCCCGACCCACTGAAAATTCATTCACTTCCTCGTGAGCAACAGACAGGAACTGGGAGTGGTGTCACCATTTTTTTATGCTTAGCCATAACCCTCTTATGCTACAGCTGTGGTTTCTAACATGCAATTGCATCTGCAAAAGCATGTGAACATCTGCAAATGCTACCCTCAGTTTTTGAGGTGCACATGTTATGCAAGCAGAGGTCATCGTCTATCCTTCTGGACCAGCGGGAAATAAAAAAAAAAGATACCATTCACCATTAGTCCCCGTTAAAAACCCTTCTTTTTGCACTATTCAATTATCATTTACTACTTCATGACTTATAATTATAACACTCTACAAAACAGCTCTTTCCAGCAAAGGAGGGTGAACTGGTATCAGCCACTCTATTCCAAGTTCACTTTGCCAGCTCCTTCAACATCCAAGTTTATAGTCATTCTGTGATTATCTGGGGCAAAGTCAGGGCTTTACCCTCAAGCCATGGAAGTGACAAACAGTGTGCCTTCAATACAGCATCTTTCTCAATGTCTCATTTTACATCATTATTCTCTTTATATCGCTCTTGTGATCCCTCAAACTCGGTTTCTCCCTCCTCATTCTATGCAGGCTACTCTTCTAAACAGTGGGTTTGCATCCTGCTCTTTCTACTATTTCTTCACCTTACTCCATGACTCCCAAATACTTGTCTATGCATTACACATTTATTTCCCTCCATTCTCAGTCTCTCAGTTTATCTGCTAACCTACAATGGATGGGTGTTAACTGAGGAAACCTACAATGTACAGATGTTTTTTATTAATATCAACACAGAACCCAAGTTGGAGTAAAAAGCGTAGATTCACCCAGTTCGCAGCATGTAAGGAGTGAAGGGATCTAACACATGATTACAGTATCTCATACATTATTTGCTCCTATGTAAAACTGAGTCGACAGCCTGGCTAACATATTCTGATTTGCTTGACCTGACTGACTATCCATACATCATTCGCTGCTTCAGCCTCTTTCTTTTGCAAATCAACAGAAAAGCTCCTAATTTCACTTTGCACTTTTCAGTTATCTTTTATTACTTCATGACTTTTCACTGTAACCCTCTGCACATTTGACAACACAGGATTAATGCACATTACTCAGAGGGGACTACAGCTTACAATGGTTACATGTCTTTTTTTCCATTACAACAGATCTAGTACTTATGAAAACAGCTGTCATACGGTTATGCTGAATGCACTGTCACTTTTTCATTTACTGATTCATTGTCCAATTGCCCACTAAATCCAATTCAGATAGTGGGGGATCTGTAGACTATCCAGGCAGACAGTGACTGCAAGACAGAGAAACAAATCCTAGAATGGATATCAGCTTATCACAGGATGTGCGTACACACACGTATATCTTTGTGTATATGTGGGTGTGTACCTAAGGGCAATATGGAGTATCATCAGTTCACCTATGGCTCATCTTTGGGATGTGGGAGGACACTGAAGCACCCAATAAAACTCCGTGCAGAGACAAGGACATGTTGGCTCCATACAGAAGGCACCCCCAGCCAATAACGGACTTAGAGAACAAAGCTTCATGAGTTAGCACCACTGTACTTTTTCAAATTATATTCTTTTTTCTTATAACTACTGCACTTTGTATCTGCTGTACATGCTTGGCTTTACCACAAAATAGTCTGCTTGTCTCTTGTCTGAATTATGTCCCTGAAACCTGATTTAAAGCCTGCACTGTTCATGTCTAAATACAACTTTCCTGATACTACACAACTGATTAAAGTAATTTAACAGAAGAACTGCTAAAAGAACTGCTATCAGGCACATTTACAAGGCACTACATCTCTTTTTTGCACAGTAAGTTAGTGAACAGGGATGTTATACTACACTAAAGGCTATCCAGTCCAGAATAAAGCTATGTCAATAACCATGCTGCTTCAGCACACATCAAAAGTGGGACACCTTTCTTTCTTTGGATGCAGAGGTACAAACAACATGCATTCAAAAAATGTAAATCCTAAGACTTATTATTGATCTTTATGAAAGCAGGTATTAGTTTAAGAGTCAGTGTAAAAAACTAAGTTTTCACACATTTAAAACACGTCCGACAAACTGACTTTCTTGACTTGCTACACTTTGATGAACAGTATGGTTATTACAGACCATCAATGTCAGACTAGTTCAGATGCAAGATGGAAAATGAGAAATGGTTTTGAAAAAAAGTGCAATATTTTTTTCTCTAATGGAAGTCTGTGGCCTTTTACGTTTAGCAGAACCTTTAACGCCTCTCTGCTCATTTCCTGCTAGACTACGAAACTGGAACACAAATCACATTGTTCAGTGCAAGCCAATTCTACAAATCTAGGTCACTGCTCTAGCAGTCTTTCATGTGGTTTAAGGACGACACTGTATGAAAATAAACTCTAATGCATTGTATCCACAAGTCATCAGTGCATATGCCTGTTGACAATCATTCTTAACAAATTATCTTGTTTTTCAATATCTTTAGACTTCAGTGGAGTTTACGACTTTGTGCTCTGCAGATGACTGATTAGACACTTGTTTAATCTACTTCAAACAAGCACAAAACTGGTAACCACACAGCGTAAACAATTCACAGTATAAAATAAGAAAAACGCCGTACCCAAAGTAGTAAACAAACCCTTTAATCTTCAGTTTTAGCACTTTCGTTACAATGTAACCAGAACCTCAGCAGAAACAAAGTAACAGTTTACTTCCTGGTTTAAATGCAAAAAAGGGCACCAAAAGTGTAATGTGTGTAGAAATTTAAAGGAACAGTAACCACAAAAAGTGTATGTTAAAAATCCAACTACAAAATGCAGCTTGAAAACTAAACAATACAGTCAAAATTCAATGACAGAGCAATAGCTGCTACACTGTATATTGGAATGAAACTAAGACAAGTGGACAGGTCAAAGCAGTGATCTAGGCAACATAAGGTACATTCATTAATGAAGCAGTAAGGGCAGGATGGAGTGAATGTATATGCAGCCTTTTGGACTAATTAAAGTGTACCCAGTTTAAACACTTTGACAGTTTAAGCTGTAAAATCAGCAGACTTTGTTTTCCAGTAAGACACTGAACTTGAGAAGCACAGAAAAGAGACAAGCTTAGCAGAAAGGAGGGCTTTTACCTCCATCATTTCTCAGGAAAATATAGGGCTTGATAAACGTCCCTGTAAATCAACTGGTACAGTAAAAAGACTGAGCAATGCCACTACCGTCTGCCATATTAAAACCAATTAACTAATGCAAGTGGACAGCAGTGATATGCTGCATATGATAAACTAGAAGCAAATCTAATGCTGCTGTTAAATCATTCACACAGCCCTAAAGGTGCAGGCAGAAAAAGTTCATGCAAACTAGGGCACTGTATCAGAGGTGTGGAAAGCAAATTTTGTAACCAATTGTTTTCTTGAATGGAGTGGTCATAGCACCAATCTATAATCTAATAAGACAAAGATGACTTTTTTTTAAGGTGTCAACTAAACAATTTTTTTTGTTTTGCATTTTCTTCATTTACATAAAGAGGTGGATTTAGGATGACATCCTGCCAAAGTCACAGAGTACTGCATTGAAGTATACAGGGTTAATGAATGCCCTGCACAATTCAGTTCTCAACTATAAAAATGGAAGAGTTACATCTGTTCTAACACACAGTAATGCAGGACTTCCATGATACTAAAAGAAGGGTTACGTTAACAAATTTGAGCATCATAACCATTATGCCAACTAATTTAACACACACTAAAAACAGACCTTTGTGCCCCCCCCCCACTTGTATCATTAAACCACCCTTCTAGTTTTAAACAAAAATGTTATCCACTTAAATTTTATTTCTCAGTGGTACGTGGACATTTCTTTCTTGTTATTTTTTGCCTACTCACTCTAGGGTCTAGGTATTACATTTTAAAGGGTTTTCCTTTTTGCATAGCTAGTGTTGCAAACATAGCACTGTTTTAAATTATAGTCTCCGGGCTGCCTCTATCCTTCTCTATGTCCTCCAGAAGAAGGGTGTCCAGAACAATATTCATAATCCAGGGCATAGTGACACTGTCTAGCTGTACAACTGCTTTCTGCCTGCACTACTACCCTCTATCTACCCCATTGCCTTGAAAAACTACCTTAGCGACATCTCACACTCTGTACTTGGATTTTGCTCATTAGGTAAGCCCACCTTAAGCCTCCTTGATCCTTGATCTGTTATTCCATCCCACAACAACTCCTGATCTCTGCCATTCCTCTCAGTGTTTTGTCTTAATGAATCTGGTCCTGATGAAAATATCCCCTACTTTCTAGTGGGATAAGGATAAAGAGGTTCTTCATCAGTAGTGTTCTGGAAATGTCACTGATTTCAGACTGGATGTCTAAATATTGTACTACTGTACAATTTCCAGGTTATAGGGGAGGTGAATTAACAAAATAATAAACAAACATATGCACAACATGAGATTGTGAAACTATGCACCCAAAAAATGTACACACACACGCACACACGCATCAGACATCTTCCACAATGTTAAAGAAATGAAATACAGTAGATATGCAATATCTAATACTACCAACAGTTAACAAAACAAGGGAGCAATGCATATCAGTGGTGGAAAGACCTTTAAGAGGACTATTGAGAAGAAACAATGTATTTATTTAATGACAAATTTTCTAATTAGTTGAGGCTCAGCTGGAGGAACCTGAATACAAAACTAAGGCAGATGGAAAAAAAAAACTAAGGAGAGAAAATAACATTTTTATTTTACCTATTATTTATTAAGCCCAGCCAACCATTATAATTTATACTTCTAACCCAGGTGCAATATTTTTTCTTCAGCTGCTACTGCTATGTGCTTGCTCACCCATAATGTGGTATATGGTTCATGCTCAGTACTATTGCTTGAACCTTCCTGCTAGATGTGTGTTTTAGTCTCTTAACAAGTGTGTGTTTCTAGGAATTTATGTAGCTCTATACTTAAGTGGAGAGTTGGTTTATAGGATGGTGGCAGTACTATTCTATTGTATGTTGTTTTAAATTATGTCTGTGTATGGGATTTCTTTTTTGTCTGTCCCAAGGTGAACTAATTACACAGAATCCCATTTAATCTACACTTGTGTAGATCTAAATGACAAAGTTACTTTTGACTTTGACTTTAAAATAAAGCCAGGATCAGTGGCATTATGTATGGACTTTGCCATGTCAGCAGTCTCAAAACCATATGACCATTTCTACAATTTTTTTTACTACATTTTCTTCCATGCTGCTTGTTGGCCATTAGTTCTCCTCTTGGCCATTTCATTCCCCCTTCACCTGGGGTGAGAGCTGAATGGGGGGGGGGTTGAAGGGGTGGTGGCTGTCATTTAGGGAGCTCTCAAATTTCTTATTTTAATACTAACCATACTGTGTACACTCAGTAACATGCTCCACGAACTAGCATTCAGTGAGTTTCAGCAAAAGCAAGTAATTCACTTCTGCAACTGAGGTAACCCCCTCAAAACTGCCCTGTCCCCTAGAATCCAGCAGTCTTGTGTGGCCCTGGGTCTCCACCATGGACTCTACTAAAGGACTATACTCTCCAGGAATGCTCTCTATCCTCCCCATACACACATACAGAGGTGTGCCAACAACGCTACTTCACTCCTCCCGCTCTGCCAGCTCCACCAAGCTTCCAAGCCGCAATTCAAACCAGTTATCTGGGCCATATTCACGGCTTTATCGTACCACACCACTAGAGCTGACTTACTATTTCTTATACGTGTGAAAATCTTTTAGAGGATGTAACAAACCTACATTCCCTATGCAAACCCACCCATCTACAGGCATCAGTTCATAGACTTCAGGTCAGCTCAGCTTTGTATCTTCTCTACTGTTCAACTGTATTCTCATGGGCTCTTTGTCTACTGCTGCAAGCCATTACACATGATTCTCCAAACTTAATAAAAAAAATACAGCTGAGTGGTCCAATCATTTTAACAAATGGAATAGGAAATACTTCAGCAATTAATAATATTTGGTAACTACCATCAGACCTATCCATGGTGAAGGACGGACAGTACCCTAACTGACAAAACATTTCCTCTCAGCTGTTAGGTAAGTGACTAACTTAACCGGTACCTCTTACATTCAAAAGTAAGTATTTTAGCAATGGCTAACAACAGGGCGTAGCATCCCAAGCAGTATCAAGAAGAATGTTGGGAAGTCCACAGATGTCCAAATAGTCTGCACTACACCAAAGTGGCAACTGTCAACTGCACCCCCTTAAACCTTGTGCTTGGGGTAACTGTCTAGATATACCCCAAAAATGCATGCAATGTAGATGAAGCCCTGATACATCAGCTCTTATTAACCCCTATACAGATATGCTGCAACTGTTATAGAAAAAAAAAAATTCCTATACACATCTGCAGAGGATTATTTACCTGCCATCTGACTCTGTGTACTCTTAACAAATGAAACAAAACATCGATCTGTTTTCTTGAAAACAGAAGTCTTGTCCATTCTTGCCTAGGTAGCCATCCCACAGGACCAGCAACCTGGCCTACTCCCTACCACCTGACTCTTACCATACGCAGAGTGCTTTATGGGAGACTCCTATCTCCTGTGACTGTGGAATGAGTGGGCCAACTGGGTGCAGACAAACGAAACATGAGGCTTGATCCTGCAATGGGGGGGGGGGGGGGGGTGCAAAGAAAAAATATTGTAGAGTTAATTTTCTTTGGCTGAAAAATCAAATCCCACAGGTATAGTAGTCCTCTACAGAGGTCTTAAATGCAAACTCCCTTTAAGGAAAAGTCATAGCTATAGTGGAACCCAGCAGAATGGGCTACAGAAAACATTTGCCATGCTGCTAAATACACATACATGTATCTATCTATTTATATATATATATATATATATATATATATATATATATATATATATAAGTTTACAAACCCCTGTTAAAATGCCAGGTTTTTCTTTCTTCTTTCGGCTGCTCTCGTTAGGGGTTGCCACAGCAGATCATGTTTCCATTTCTTCCTGCCCTCTGCATCTTGCTCTGTCACACCAACCAATTGCATGTCCTCTCTCACCACATCCATAAACCTTATCTTAGGCCTTCCTCTTTTCCTGTTACCTGGCAGTTTCATCCTTAACATCTTTTTCCCAATATACTCTGCATTCCTCATCAGCGCATGTCCAAACCGACATAATCTTGCCTCTCTGGCTTTGTCTCCAAACCTTCCAACCTGTGCTGATCCTCTAATATACAGGTCTATATAAGAACACCAAACTTTCAAAATTTTGAGTGTTCTAATATCAACCTGTTTTCAGCGAATGCTGAAAATATCGAAGAAACAGAAAACCAAATTTTTCCTAGGGAAAGAATTCGGTTGTTCGTTTCTGTTGCTTCGGTATTTTCAGAGCTATGGTGGAAAGTTATGGGTCGGGTTCAGGTAAGTGTGCAATTGTGTGGATGTGAGGGTTAGGGTGGGTTAGGTGAGTTAGGGTTAGGGAGCGGGTCAGGTAAGTGTGCGATTGTGTGGACGTGAGGGTTAGAGCAGGGTAGGTGAGTTAAGGTTAGGGCGCAGGTGAGGTGACTGTGTGATAGTGACGGACCTTAGGGTTAGGGTTTGGGTTAAGGTAAGTGGATAGTTAGTGGTGTATGTATAGTTTAGCGTAGGGTTAGGTGTAAGAGTTTAGGTGTATGTGTGTGGATTGCTGTTTGTTTGGTGTGCATGTATTGTGTGTATGTGTTTTGGAACAGAGAATTTTTTCCCCTAGGAAAAAATTTGCTGTTTTGTATGTTTGATGTTTTACATTTTCGATTCACAGGGTTCCAGGAAAGAGCACTACAGATGCAATATTTGCTCAGAGTGTTGTTGGAGAAATACAGAGAAGGTCAGGAGTTGCATTGCATCTTTGTGGACTTAGAGAAAGCATATGACAGGGTGCCTAGAGAGGAGTTGTGGTATTGTATGAGGAAGTCGGGAGTGGCAGAGAAGTATGTAAGAGTGGTACAGGATATGTACAAGGGTAGTGTGTCACTGGTGAGGACTGCGGTGGGAGTGACAGATACTTTTAAGGTGGAGGTGGGATTACATCAAGGATCAGCTCTGAGCCCTTTCTTATTTGCAGTGGTGATGGACAGGTTGACAAATGAGATTAGACAGGAGGCCCCGTGGACTATGATGTTTGCAGATGACACCGTTGTGCCCATCCCCTGAGCCTGGCTTCAGGAACAGTATCTTTTCCACTTTTCAGCATAGGATTTTCAAGTACTAGGCCTCCTTGCCTCCAGAATGACAGCCAGCACCTGCTTACTGAGGGTTGCTAGAGCAGAGCTCATGGAATTCGCCAGGCTGCAAGGTTCTGGGTTTGAAGCTGAGGGTGCAGAATCTGGCCTACCTGCTGGGACAGCAGGGAAGGGGTCTGAGGCAGGAATTGTGCTTGTAGGTGTACTTGGTAGCTCAAGGCTGTGTTCCACAGAGCCATGGCTAGTCTGCAGAGAGGATACGAGTCAGTTCCCCCCTGCTTGTTTATGTACCACATAACTGTGGTATTGTCTGTCTTTACCAATAGTTGTCCTGGAAGAATATGGTCTTTGAAGGCTGTCATAGCATTCTGTACAGCTAACATTTCTTTTTGATTGATATGCAGGTGCATCTGTCTTGGGTTCCATTTGCCCTGAATGCACTGCCCTGCCATGTGAGCCCACCATGTACAGTCTGATGCATCTGTTGTTAAGGTATGGGTGGCAGGGGGTAGAGTGAAAGGGAGTCCCTTGTTGTGGTAGCAGGCCTCTGCACACCAAAGGAACTCTGTCTTCATACAAAGAATGATAGAAATCATTGTTTCCACGTCCTGAGAATGTTGACACCATAGGCTTTTTAGATACCATTGGAGTTTCCTCATATGCAGTCTTGCATATGGAATTAGTAGAATGCAAGAGGCTATGAACCCCAGAGCTTGCAGTATTTTCCTTGCAGATAGCTGGGGTTTTGTGGCCAATAGTTTGAAGTAGGTTGTCAAATAAACTTCTTTCTCCGGAGTGAGGAATGCCATCTGGGAAGCTGTGTCCAAGCCTGCTCCCAGGAATACAATCTGTTGGCAGGGTACTAGGTGAGATTTATTTTCATTGATGGTGTACCCCAGTGAGCTTAGAAGTTTCTTTACAAATGCCCGGTGTTGTAATAGCAAGTCCTGGCTTTCTGCCTGAATCAGAATATCGTCCAAGCATGGGCAAATTTGAATATTTCTCTGCCTGCAAAATGCAATGGCTGTAGACATTTTGACACCCTGGGCACAGTAGATAAGCCAAAGGGAACTGCAGAGAACTGAAAGTGCAAGGAGCCCGCCCTGAAACATAGGTATTGCCTGCAGGATCCTCTTATTGGGATGTGCAGGTAAGCTTCCTTTACGTCTAGGGTTGCCAGCCAGGCATCCTTGGCTAGCATAGGAAGAAGCTGTTGAAGAGTTTGCATTTTAAATTTTGGAACTACCAGAAAGGTGTTGCGGATAGAGAGGTCCAGGATAGGATGCCAGGAGTTTCATTTTTCCGTAGGGGGGTGACTTACTAAACCCTGCTTTGGAAGTGGGAGCCCCCCACTGCTTAGATCTGTGCATAGCATGAGACTGTAGCCTAGGTGGTCTGCTGTTCCTGGGTTTGGACTGAGAAGGCCTGGAAGGGACTGGAAAGGACCAGTTCTTTCAAGGCCAATGCCTACTGAATCTGGGAGGCTGTACTTGCAGGAAATCTTTAACAGTTTGCATACATTTAGCTTTTTCCTCCATCCTTTTGAGGAATTCTTCAGCTTTGTTGCCAGAAAGGTGGTCTTGGTTTAAGGGAGCATCCAGTAATTTAGCTTTAACATGATCTGGCAAGTTTTGTTCCTTAAGCCAAGCATGCCTTCTAAGTACAGACCCAGTGACAGCAGCCCTGCAAGATGCTTCTAAAGCATCAAAACCACATTGCAAAGTATGTTTACCAACTTGTTCTGCAGAATGCATTAAATCTTGCAATTCTTTGTGTCCAGCACAGTCAGGAATCAACATCATTTTCTGTTTACGTAATCCCATAATATGCTAACATATGAAACTGGCAATTTAAAGCCCTAATGGCCAAAGTAGCAGAAGTGTATACCTTCTTAGCCCATCTGTCTAAGGCTCTAGAATCTCTATCAGATGGGGTAGGATTTTTGGCAGCGGTGGCCTTAATGCCTTTTGGTCCTTGGGAAATGGTCTCTAGATCCGCAGAAGGATTCTTGAAGAGGAATCTGAAGTAGCAGGTATCAGGGGCTGCAAAAGCACCTCACTGAGTACCGGTGCACTGGCGACTAGCTTAACGGACGTGTCATCAGCAGTTTTGGACCTATGCGGTCTGTCTCTGTCTTTATCCTTACGTTTTTTCGGAAGATCAGTAGTCGGATGGCTTAACGAAGCCATTTTGGAGTACTGAGATCGAGTACGAAAGTAATTGACTGCAAAAATAGCCTGACAACGAATAGTTCCGGGGTTGAACAAGGCACAAAATGGACAGCGAGGGACGTTGTGGTCTGGGCCTAAACAGGGGATGCAGTAAGAATGAAAATCTCTAGGAGGTATTTGCTTTCCACAGGCAAGACAATTGTTAACTTTTACTGACATCGGTTGGAGCAAGAAAAAGGATCCCCAATAGGGTACTTATCTTTTTTGAAGACTTCGGGTCTGAAACTCGAAAACGAAAATTTCAGGAGATGGCCGACCGGCACTTGCGAACTGCTTCTGCTTTGGGCACTGCATGGCAAGAAAGACTGATGTAATGGCGTCTGCAGCATGTTTTATACCCCTGAAGACCTGACGTCATGGAAGAAGAGACAGCATCCGACGCAGAAATCCAAAGACACTGGTATTCATGCCGGCTGAGGGCTACCTGCAGGCAGATAACCCAAATGTGATGACTGCAACAGTGAAACATGAAGAACATCATTATTGAATAGAATCCTTTCCCTATTTGGGAAGGTGGTACCTTCTTGAATGGTTCCCTGAGAAATCAAGGTGTGAATCACCTGAGAAAAAAATTCCAACCGGTCTTTTGGGGGTTGAGGAATACCGCTGAAGGAAGAAATAGTCTTCCATACCATGAAATATCCTCCGAGGATAATCGAAAGAACTCAGGAGTCTTGGGTGATCTGTTTCCAAGCAGGAAGAGGCAGAGAAATACACACAGACAGTCAGGTCTTGCTGCAGAGAGGTTGGTAGTCACAGATTACCTGGCTTGCTTGAAAAAGGCTGCTTCTGAGCAGGAGGAGTAGTAGAAGTCGTCTTGGCAGTGTAAGGTTTTCTAGGACTTCTTTTACTCTTAGATGGAGGAGGCCTGGATAGCTTCCTTATAAAGGAAGTTTTACAAGGATAGTTCCTTTGAAATTTTGGAACTGGTGACACAAAAAAAATGTTTAAGGTCTTAGAACTCCTTGCCCTTTTCTTGCAAGGACTTAAAAAGTTCTGCAGCTGCAAATCCAAACAAGGCCTTTGAATCTAATGAAGCATCCATAATCTTAGCTTTGATATCGTCTGGTAGTGGCTGGAGTTGCAGCCAAGATTATCTCCTCAGGACAGAGCCAGATGCAACAGCTCTGGCAGATCCTTCAACTGCATCACAGCTGCATTTAATGGAAGGATGTGACACTTGGGCACAAGAACCCAAAAACGAAAGAAAGCTGAGACTTTATGTCTGAGTCTGGAAGCTAAAAATGAGCTTAGTGGGACTATGTGATGAGTGTGGTGTGGTGCAGGTGTAACACCACCTTCTCTTGACTGTCAAGTTCAGTCTTGGTTGGAGAGAGCTTTACCTCCAGTTTGGCTAGATAAATGCATCTGTCACAGGTTCTGGTGTTGGGTGGTAGGAGAAGAGGGTTGTCTGTGTACATGAGGCAATTGCTACATTGCCCCAAGATGCCCAGATTCATCAGATAGGAGAGAACACTGGGAGCTGACCCTTGGACTTGCCTAAATAAAAAAACTACTTTCCTCTAGACAAGTGAGGAAAGTGAGTACAAGAGCTGTTCTTCTCTAAGCAAGTGAGGAAAGTAAGTACAAAAACTGTTTTCCTCTAGGTAAAGAGGAAGGTTGAGTGCTGTAGTAATTTGTAGCTTATTTAGTGTTAATAAGTTTGCAAGTGTCAACAACAAGGCTCCGCTGTCAATCAAGATGTGATCTGATGACTTGTTTGGAAATACTAGGATATGAAGGAGTTCAAGGTCACTGCCCTATTCTATTAGTCTAGAGGTGAGGACATTTTCAATAAGGACACACATTCCACAACCAGCATTACTACTATGTAGACCCTGTGATCTTAAACATGTGGTAGGCTGTAAAACCAGGCTGCAGAAACAACATAAATATCAACATTTTCTAGAGTCGGGGATTACTTTATTTAGGCTCCCAGTGCCATTTAGCGCTATGATCACATTTGCTAGTTCGAAACTTGGATTTACTAAGTTGGTAGCCTGAGTAAGGCTGACATTTCTTAAGAAAGGAACTACTGGGGTAGAGAATGTTTTAACCAGCATGTGAATGCCCTGGAGAGACAGGTGTAGCCCATCCACCACGAAATAGGTGGGACTGTCTTCCATTTAACAAAAACACTGAGCCCTCTCGGAATGGCATCACTAACTAAAGCAAATTGTTAAAATCAACCATCTTTTGTTTATACTATGGCATCATTCTCAAGGACAGTTTCCTCCCAGCCTTAGAGAGACAGAGACCTCCACCATGTTCCTCTTTATACTGTCTAACAGGGTGCACTGCAAGTCAATCACATCCACATAAACAATAACCATGTCATAATCGTAACTGAGGTGAAGGGACTTGAATGCCCCTGTGATGCAGTGAATTCTTGCACCTGAGAGGTAGCTGACTGTTACTCTAGCTTTGCTTAGCCTTGTAAGTGGTACTTCAGTGTGCAGCACTATGGACTTGTCCATAATAAGTAAATTTATGGTGAGTGGACTGGTCTTGTATCATGTACTGCCTGACCAAATCACTCTGGAAACTTGCTGGTGGTGGAAGATATGTGAGGTACAGCATGGGGCTTTGAGTGTTGCTGAGGTTTGGGTGTGCTACAACCATTTACAATGATGTCTATGAGGTCTTTGTGAATGTAGGAGTTATTTCTTTGCACCTCAACACATGATGGTTTAGGGTTTGTCTTTAAGAGTGTGGTGGAGTGTTAATATTGGTACTGCCAACCAGTTTCTGTGAGAGGCTTGCCTCCAGTTGTATTAAGTAGTTGCACCTCTAACTCATACATTTGTTATAATCAAGAATGTGGCAGTGCTAGATGGATGGCAACAGATGTGGCAAGGGAGACTAAGGAACCATGGTTATTCTAGAAATGCCTGGTGGGATAAAGTTTGCAGAACTATGAAATTATAGTGACTCCTGATCTACCTAGAAGGAAAGGAAAGGGAAGCTGTACGCTATAAAAAGGGACATAAAAAACACAGAGTACACAGTGATGTTATGGTATTTTGGTAAGCCTTCCTCCATCTAGGAAGGAAAGGAGAGCTGCTTGATTTGTTATGGGACAGCCAAAACAGTACAAAATTGTGAAAAAAGGTGCAATACAATACAGTACAATATGATGCAGCACAATATGGTTCAGCTGAATATACTTCAATAGAGTACAATATTATAAGTACTGACCAGACAGTAAGCATGGATATCACAGCACAATAATCCAAGAAATGTTGAGAGCAGCATAACACAAGAACATGAAAACAGCAGGCACAGATAACACAAAGTACAGTTTTGTACCTACCATAAATGTAGATGTTCGAGTGTATATAATGCTGCAGTCATCACACTTGGGTTATACTGCCGTCAGGCGGTCCCGCAGTCGGCCGAATCCCAAAGTCTTGGTCCGGCGTCAGTTGTTGTCGCTTCTTCCCTGACATCAGTGCGACAGGGGGATAAAAGAGGCAGCCGATGCCATTTTCTTCAGTTTTTCTTGCCCCAGATGTCAGGTGCCCCCAACTAGGAAGGCAATACAGATAACTATGCAAAAATACTTTAGTAGATAAACAATAGTACTAGCTGTTAGCAAATACACCATATAGACATGCATCCAATAGATTGATGTACATGGAGATATAACTAACACCCTGGTATGTAGAGGGGATGGTGGGAGGGGAACCTGGACTGCAGCAGTATATACACTTGAACATCTACATTTATGGTAGGTACAAAACTGTACTATGTTCATTGTGTTATACTGCTGCAGTCATCACACTTGGGTTGAATCCCAAAGCTATGGATGGGTGGCTGGTACTAAACTGGGTTAGGTGAAGCTAGGATGCCCTGCAGAACTGCAGTGGCAAAACCAGCTCTGGTTTTTGAGTATAATGGAAGGTGGTAGTGCTTGGTAAAGGTGTGCACTGAACTCCAAGTAGCTGCCTCCAGAATGTCCTTGGCTGGAACCCCCCTGAGAAAGGCTGCTGAGGTTTCTGTAGCCCTGGTAGAATGGGACCTAATATTAACAGGCACTGCTTTCCCATGGTGCGATTAGCAAAAGCGGATACAATGTGCTATCCATTTGGAGATGGTCTGTTTTGAAATAGCCTTTCCTTGTGAACCTGCAGCATAGGATACAAAGAGTTGGTCAGTTTTTCTGAAGGTCTTTGTCTTATCCAAATAGTAACATAGCTGTCTGTGAATGTCCAAAGAGTGAAGGAGTCTTTCTCCTATATTCTGGGGGTTTGGATAAAAGGTGGGTAAATGAATGGTCCGATTCAAAGCCACACTGGATACCATCTTTGGCATAAAGGTAGGGTTAGTTCGTAAAGAGACTCTGTCCTGATGGAAAATGATGAAAGGTTCCACTGCCATAAGTGCCTGTAGTTCTGAGACCCTGCATGCTGAGGTGATAGCCAGCAACAGAGCTGTTTTCCATGACAAGTGTTGTAATTCTGCTGAGAAGGCTGGTTTGAAAGGAGGCAGTGTTAATTTTTCTAAAACGAAGTTGAGGTCCCAAGCTGGCGTTGGGGGTTTTCTGGGGGGTCTTATATTTTTAGCCCCTCTGAGAAACTGCCTTAGTAAAGGGTGTGAGAACATGGGAAGATCCGTATTATATTGAGCTGAAATGGCTGAAGCATGGATCTTAATGGATGAGAAAGAAAGGCCTTTGTGTAGCATCTTAGTTAAGTATTGCAGTATTTGAGGAATGTTTGTTATCCAAGGATTTTGGCCTTTAGCCTGGTTCCATGCACAAAATCTTTTCCATTTGTCTGAGTAAGTTTTTCTGGTGCTGGGCCTCCAGGCCTCCAAAATGACATTCAGGATGTCCTTTGAGAGAAGTGTTGATTGATAATTCAAGGTATTCTCCATGCAGCTAAATTTAAAGTCCTGAGTTGACTGTGAAGGATCTGAAAGTTTTGCTGAGTCAACAGAAGTGGGAATTGAGGTAAGATCCATGGAGGGCTGTGAGTCAAGGTCCTTAGTAATGGGTACCAGTGCTGACGTGGCCAGTCCGGAGCAATGAGGATCATTTGTGGTCTCTCTGATCTGACTTTCAGTAATACCTTGGTCAAGAGAGGTAGTGGTGGGAAGGCATAGACTGTCAATGCTGTCCAACTGAATGATAGGGCGTCCACTTTCCAGGCTAGGGAATGATAAGTCCTTGTGCAAAATTTCTGTAGTTGGCAATTGTTGGGGGAGGCAAATAGATCTATGTCTGGGCATCCCCACCTTTGAGTTATCACTGAAAGTACTTGTGGTTGTAGTCTCCACTCGTGAGGATCTGCCAAATTTCTGCTTAATTCGTCTGCCAAAATGTTTTCCTTTCCTGGCAGGAATTGTGCTTGCAGTTGCACTTGGTAAGTTGATGCTGTGTTCCACAAGGTCATTGCCTGTCTGCATAAAGGGTAGGAGTGTGTTCCTCCTTGTTTGTTTATGTACCACATAACTGTGGTGTTGTCTGTCCTTATTAGTAGTTGTCCTGGATGCAAGAGGTCCTTGAAGGCTGTCAGTGCATTTTGCACAGCTAGCATCTCCTTTTGGTTGATGTGTAGATGCATTTGTTTTGCAGACCATTTGCCCTGTATGCACTGTCCTGCCATGTGTGCTCCCCAGGCGTAGTCTGAAGAATCTGTTGTCATAGTTTGGTTTGCTGGAGGTAAGACAAAAGGAAGACCCTTGTTTATTTGACATGCTTGAGCCCACCATAGGAACTCTTTTTGAAGGCAGGGAATGAGAGGTATACTTGTTTTGAGGCTGTGCCTGTGTTGAGTCCACACACTTTTCAGGTACCATTGTAATTTCCTCATATGCAGCTTTGCATGTGGAATTAGTTGTATGCAGGATGCCATGAACCCCAATGCCTGCAGGATTTTCCTTGCAGTGAGCTGGGTAAAAGTTGCCATCTTTTTGAAGTATTGAGTCAGTTGTTTTTGTTTGTCTGGCGTGAAATAAGCCATCTGGGCCGTTGTATTTAAGCTGGCACCCAGGAATATTATGTCTTGTGAGGGTATTAGCTTTGACTTCTTTTTGTTTACTGTATACCCTAGACAACTTAGCAGCTTTGTTACAAATGCCAGATGCTGTAATAGAATGGCCTTGCTGTCCGCTTGGATCAGGCAGTCGTCCAGATATGGATAAATTTGTATTCCTCGTTGTCTGCAGTATGCAATTACTGATGCCAGGCATTTCGGAAATACTGTGGGCGCAGTAGATAAGCCAAAGGGCAATGCAGAGAATTGATAATGCGTTGTACCTGCCAAAAATCTGAGGTATCTTCTGCAATCTTGTCTGATAGGGACATGCAGGTATGCCTCTTTGAGGTCCAACGTTACCAGTCAAGACTCCTTGCCCAGCATGGGAAGAAGCTGCTGTAGTGTGAGCATTTTGAATTTGGGTACCTCCAGGTATGTGTTTAGAATTGAGAGGTCTAAAATGGGTCTCCAGGCTTTGTCCTTTCTTGGTACTAGAAATAGTCTTGAGCAAAAACCTTGACCTTGCTCCTTTGTAGGTACCTTTTGAATTGCTTTCCCCAAAAGAGTAGTCTTCGGGGGGGGGGGGGGGGGGCAGAGGGAATGGACTCTTCAGCATCTGAGTCTACATAAGGAGGGAAGGAATAATCCTGGTCCTCAGAGTTAGCTGAGGAAATTGATGCTTGGTCAGAGGAAGGATAATCTTCCTCCAGTCTAGGCCTTTTGTCAGGAGGGGGTTGTGAACCCCTGATAAGGGTAATTAAATCCTCAGCCATCTTAAGCATCTGTTTTTTAGGCATAGGGGCCTGTGGACCCGGTTTCCTAAGTTTTAAGGGGGCTTTAAGTTTAGCATAAGACTTAATAGAGACAGTTGTCGGTTTGAAGACCCCTTCAGAAACCGAAGGCCTGCCCAAAATCTCCAGATCGCCGTCAGGGTTGGCTTCCGAGGGGTGAGATGGAACCGGCTCCTGAGGTCCAGCTAATTCAGTCTGGGAGGCAGTCAGAATTTCTAAATCAGCGGTAGTCAGGGGCTGCCTAGGCGCCTCTCTGAAAACCGGAGAACCAGCGGCAGGCCTTGCTGAGGCCTCGGTATCTGGTCTTGGCCTTGGTAGCCTGTCCTTATCCTTGCGTTTTTTAATCATTGCTGATGTCGGTTGCTCCGACATGCTATAGTTAAATTTTCTGCCAAAATAATGTCGGGCGAAATCTGCCCGGTGCTTGATTGTACGTTTGTTGAACCTAGCACAAAACCGATAACCAGAGACATCGTGGTCTGGGCCTAGGCAAGGAATACAATAAGAATGAAAATCCTTATGCGGTATTTGCTTCCCACAAGAAATGCAATTATTAACTTTGTCTGACATCGGTCTGAGGCAAGAAAAGTTTCTCCAACGGGGTACTTAGCTTTAGAGAAGACTTCGGGCTGAAATTCGATTCGAAAATCTCAGGAGCTAGCCGACCGGCACTTGCAAACTGCTTCTGCTTCAGGCACCGCGCGCAAGAAAGACTTAAGAAAATGGTGTCGGCTTGCCTCTTTTATCCCCCTGTCGCACTGACATCAGGGAAGAAGCGACGACGACCGACGCCGGACCAAGACTTTGGGATTCGGCCGACTGCGGGACCGCCTGATGGCAGGATAACCCGTGTGTGATGACTGCAGCAGTATAACACGATGAACATCACAATAATTCAATGTGATGCTTAACATAGTAACAAATTATTAATGAATGACAGAACAGCAGGCATGGATGCCAAAGCACAATATCCCCAAAGCCACAGATACGAACCATTTCCAAGATTTGAAAAGGTGATGAATACAATAGGCAAAATACAATAGAGACAGAAGCCACAGCACAGTATTCAAAGCATCAACAGCAGGCTTGGGTACTAGAGTATTAAATGCAGAGCAAATAAGTAGAGGTAATGCAGCAAAGAATGTGTCAAACAGACATTTAAATATAAAAGGCCCAGAGGTGCAGACTTGTGATAAACTACTTAAGAAACGATACAGCATCTGCTAAAGAAGAAAAAATACAGTATACCACAGAACTAAAACAATAAGCAATAACAGAAATATACAGCAAGGTTCAACAACAGTAACAATACTAAATGTAATGTCACTAGTGAGAAGACAATGCAAACTGTTTGCACACATAACCAAGTACAGCCAGATATAGGCGAGCACTAGGGTGTACAGTTCAGGGAATAAGGAACAAGGTGACTGGAATAACTACCAGTTTCTGTAGGGATATGGAGGATGAGGACAGTTAGCAGTTGTTACTGTGGCATACACTCCAGCACTATGTTGTATACTCCACAAATAAACTGTGCTAAGTGTAGTACTTCCCATATGGTGGAACTAATTTCCAAGTCATATCTAGTGGCAAGAGTTCAAGGCAAGTTTGTCATATTGCAGACCAGCACAATACAGCCTGGAACAAACTAACCTTTAAAGCAAGCTACAGCAGCACCCAAAGATATTAACATTGACAGTGTTAAGTAGCCGACAGTAATCCAGGCACAGAAACAGCAGCAGTAACCCCTTTTCTCACCAGGGGGATCCAGCTAGACCAGTTTCACTTGCATTGTCACAGGACAAAACAGAAAATTTAAATCAGTGTTATCAGTCTAAAACAAGTATAAAAAAGTCACTTCCTCAGAAAGTGAAAAACTATAACTTTGCCATGTTTCAGCCTCAGCATAACAGCACTGTCCTACAATCAGATACTCTACGACGTGCATTAAAATTGGAAAGGCTTCCCTATCCTGATATATCAGTTCACAATGTTTTTATGAAATTTACTAGAATGAAGAGACAATTTTGCCACTATAGGGATAAATACCTGCTTCCTCTTTCCTATTATAAAGTCTTGAGTAAACAGAAGAGACAGGAGTGGGCATGCATGGTGCTTAGAGGAGGAAAGTCGACTTCAATCTTTGTGTATTAGAAAGGCAACATTGTGGCAATAAATGTCGACTAAAATTGCTTACTCTAGCAAATCTGATGTTACTAGTCCATGAAGGCACTGCATACACAGTACTGGGAGAAGATTTACTAAAACTTGTTGAGGAAGCTATTTTTCATTAAATAATGGAGAATGATATTGAATTTGTGATCAAGTCTCAGTTGGCAGGGAAGATCAAAGTAAACAGGTGACAAAAAGCCTTTCCGGTGACATACCAATCTCACTCTTGAAGAAATAATACATGACATGCATCTTTTAACTAACAAGCGAATGATGAAGGCAAAACGAGCAAACAAATTAGAAACAAACCAGTAGAAAAGGATGTCCAACAACCGCAAGCAGAGTTCTTCTGCTTGCGGTTGTTGGACATCCTTTTCTACTGGTTTGTTTCTAATATGTATGCATCTTTTAACTGTCAGTTTATTAGCTATGCTCGACATTTGAAACCAGGCAAAGTGGATGATGGTGAGATTGTTAATGGACAACATGATACTTTTCCACTGAAACAGTCTGCCAGCAAGACCTGGGATAAAACTGAGAAGTATTTGGTATGTTTGAAACCTAAAGCAGAAGCAGAAATTTGTCACTGAATCTTCTACTGGACACAGAGGAATGCTTAAACTGCTGGACCTTAGGTGAGAGGAAATACAGTTGACAAATGATTATTTCAGTGCAGTTTGTATTCTTGTAAAAAAAAGGAATGCTGGGCATTTTAAGAATATACAATACCAGACTCATCCTGTCATTGATGGCACCTTCTCATCAACTACTTTGCAGCAAATGGGCTTCAATAAAGGAATGTTAAGAGGAAAAAAAACATGCACGTTGACATTCACTGTTTCTATTACCACATTCAAAGCTTCAGCACCAATTGCCCTGTTTGCATCTTCATGCCTTCAAAGCCAATTGTGTGGGCTAACTTGTCTCATTAAAGCTTTAACAGCTTAAAAGGCAGACCAAATACAACTTTATTGTTACAATGTAACTTAGTCATGGTACAGAATTTGCAGTTTTAGTGCCACAATTACACTGTTTAAATGTAAGAAAATATTTTAAACACCTGTATTATATCACTTACGACACAGGCACACATACATTAACAGAAAGCAAACCATATTTACATTTTTCCATATACTCACATTATACATTACAGGATCTCCTCCTTCATAACAACTATCTTCTAGTCCAACATTATATAAATCACTCCGTTCCTGCCTTCCCTTAAACCTCACTCCTCCCCACTTGAACATTATTATGCATGCATTCTTCCCACAAATTCCATTTATTTCTATGTAATTTGCTCCTTCCGTTTTCTAAAGATAACTCTTGCAGTTCTATTTTTAACACCTTTATTGAATTATCCCTTAAGGCACAGGGAAACATACATTAAAAAAAAGAAAGCAAAGCATCTTAACATGTTCACAGTTATAAACATTAATCATTGTATGTATTCTTTTATACAATTAGCATCAACCCAACATTACATAAATCAATTCCTGCCTTCCCTTAAACTTCACTTGTCCTTGAAAACATTATTTGGCATGTATTGTTCCCACAATTTCCATTTTTTTTCTATGCAATTTGCTCTTACCCTTTTCTAAAGATCACAGTTCCAGTTCTTTTATCTCTGTTATAATATTCATAACTTCAAACACAGTTGGTTTAGACTGATTTCCATTTGTTTTGTTTTTTTTTGACAGCCACTACAATTAAACTTAACAAATCTGTATGTCTAGGCAATTCAGATACTGTATCCAACTGCAAAAAATCACTTCCTTAGCTACACATTTGCTCACCCAGTATTTCTGAAAGAGTACTCTGCAAGGAATTTTTTTTAAATCTGCCAACTCATTACACCCCCCCCCCAAAAATACAAAACATATGTTTCCAGGTACCTCTTTCTTCCTCATCACACCTCCATTTGCCATCTACTCAAGGAAAAATTCTTTGGAGTAGCCTTGGTGTATAAAAACACCTATGCAAACATTTCCAAACAAAAATCCTAACTTTGTTGCATATTTGGGAACCATAAACATGCCCTCCCACTGTTTCCTTGTGAATGTCTTATCCAGTCTCTCTTCCCAATCATTTCTAACCTCATCTGATTGATTTATAAAGTTACTGTGCAATATTTTACATGCCCCACTGATTATCACTTTTTTAACAGCAGCTTTTGTTCTAAGATTAAACTGGAAATGCTACCAGTACAGGTCTTTCACTTGGGATTCCCCTACCCTTTCTTTTTATTTGCCTATCTATGATATTAATCCCTGATAGAGAAAGGCAGTATCTTGCCTGCAGTCCAAATGTCTTCTTGGCCTGTTCCTTTATTACTATTCCCCTCTCTAGTTATTTGCTTTCAATACCTTCATTCCTTTTGCTAGTTTTCTACAGTAAATTCCAGCCCTCCCTTGCCTATTCTCTGTACCCCTAATAGCAGTCATCCCTATTGGGAGAATTTCTTTTCTCTGTTGTTTTATTTGCTTAGTTCTTATAACACTTGCTGCTATGTTATGAATATAAAATTATGGATGGCTGTTATTCGCCTTAAGGATCTGCATTCAAAATCACACACACTGCTCATTTCTTAATTTCCCCCCTGCTCCATCATCATCATCCCTTTCCAGTCTGAACTGTAGCTTTCTGCTTGTGTTATGTATATGAGTTTAACTATGTAACTCTACAATATCCCTTCAGATCTTTAATTCTAAATCACCTTGTTCTACTGGAAGGATCAGCTTATCCCAGTTCACCCTTGTCTTCTTTCTTCCAGTTAATGTATCTCTTTTACAATATTCAATACTTCAAGTACAACTGGTTTAGATTGTGATTTCCATTTCCTGGTAATTTCTTTTTTGGCAGCCAACAGAATTAAAGTTAATAAGGACCTACTACGACTCAGAAATTCAGATCCTATTTCCCAGCTGAAAAGAATTACTTCCCTAGTTACAGCCATTTACTCTCCAAATATTTCTGACAGAGTACTCTGTAGGGATTTTTTTTATATCTGCCAACTCATTACCCCCCCCCCCCCCCCCACCACCAAAAAAAAAACTCCAAAGTCTACCCAGGAAAAAATTCTTTGACATCTGCTTGGAGTATAAAAATACCTATGCAAACACTTCTAAGTGAAAATTCTAAACCTTGGACGTTTTTTGCATACTTGGGAGCCATACATACGGCCTCCCATTGTTTCCATGTAAATTGCTTTTCCAGTCTCTCTTAGCAATATTTTCTAACATCCTCTGCTTGATTCTTATCGGTATCATGCAATATTTTATATGCTCTTCTAATCGTCCTATTTTTATGAGCAGCTTCTGTTCTATATTTAACTAAAAACTTTAACTCAACAAGTAACATAAAAAGCTGCTTTTGCTTGGCAACATAAAAGCTGCTTTACTTGTTGAGTTGAAAATATTTTTCTCTTACTTACGTTTTATTGGACTAGAAGCCCCAGGAAAATGCTGTTCAGTTTGCCAGAAGTCAGGAATGTGACACTATTAATTATACATAAGTGTTTATAAATGTGAAGTTGGTACTTGCTGAGATGTAAGACACACCCCTGGTTACTCGATACATTTGTTGGACAGATTAAGCAACCTAGCCTGGGAACAGGCGGAATTTGTACTGGAACTTGAGGGAGAAGAGCACAATGGGCTTGATAAAAAGTTAGACTGACAGCATGTCCAGCAAATTACTTTCATTTATCAGAGAATTCATACGTTTCCATGACTGGCTGCTTGCTGAACCACAGATTGTCAGGTAGTGTAAGCCTTTTGGTGATGCAAATGCCACACTGCTCAACATAAACTGATTTTTGTCTCATTAATGGTGCAAAACAAAGGCTGTGCTTATGTAAGATACTCGTTACCCAACGTTGACACGTTTTAAGTAACACTTGATTAATGACATACAACAGACCCTTTTCTAATACTCAAAATAATTTAAAAATGCATATGTGTTTTAGAATTTAAGTAATGTAAATACTAGTATACTCACGAGGTTGGCATTGTTGGGGCCAGCTACATAAGTATTTATGTTGCCCAGTTTTGAAGTATGAAAGTACCTTATGCTTCCTAGCTCTGACATGCTTTCAACAACAGTTAATTATTGATGTGTAGAAGACCTGATTTTTTTCTAATCTTCATTTGTACATAATACGGTGTCTTTTAAGTTTTATATACTTACCAGCAAGCTGCAGAAAGTGAAACACTAGAATGCTGCATCCAAATAATGACAATTCAAACCTGATGGCAATTCTTTGAAATTCCATGACTGAAGGTTTTGCTGGGTTCACTTATATAAGCAATTCGTGTTGATTAGTTTAGATGAGTTTTTACCAATTCTTAATTATATATGATGCAACTGTTTACAACACTTGTGAATGCATTAATGTTCTAAACATTTCTACATGTTTGACTGTTGCAAATCAGAGTCAATACGATACAATCATTTATGATAATTAGACTAGACAGGTCAACAGGAAATTATGCTCTCCAGCTGCTGACACATTTACTACAACAGTTAACTTAATCATCTCTAAAATGAACATCTGAATTTTACTGATAGGATTATGTGTATCAGTATAGGTACAAAATGTGAAAGCTTGACTGTTATATTTAAATGGTGATAGTCAAAATATGGAAACAATAAGGCCACCTAGATTTCCATCTAATGCTTGAATATTTAATCTAATGGTGATGCTCTAATAGAGTTAGGGTTGCCAAGTTCAGATATGCAAGTATCTGTTACTCAGTCCTGACATATACTTAACTATCGCATTACATTAGGCAGCTATTCTACATTATCAGCAAATTGAATACTTCAGATCATTTTAGTGTTAGAAAGTTGCACATTAGCTCTACTACAAAAATTATCTGTATTAATCTGGAAGTGATATTCAAATGTAAGTAATTATATGAATAAAATTGGACTGAATATTACACCTAAATAGTCATAATTGAAGTCTGAAGCTATGAAAAATCATTGAATATTTAATCTCAGAGTGAATGAGAAGCTGAGTAATGCTCAAAGTAACTTTAAGATGTGACAAAGCGGTATTGCATAGATCTGCTTGCATACATTCTTTGTAATTGGAGGTGGTACCCAAGCCTTATGCTTTCCAGTAAGTTTGAATGTTACACTGAAACAGTGGTTATCTAATATGGGGTCTGCATCAAGGCACACTCATTTTTATTGGGATTATTTGATATGAAGGGGTATTTCAGAGTAACACAGTTAAGGCTGCAATATATACCACAACCAAAAAAATGTAGTTCAAAGTGGAAAGAGATGATGATGACATGGGGGGGGGGGGCCTCAAGAAACAAGGAGAGGTTGGAATTTTGGATGCAGACCTTTAAGGAGAATAACAAAAATCTATTTCAATAGATCAAAATTCCACATTACCGAAACTCACTTTATCGAGACAAAATCATCAAAAAGTACAGTTGTGTACTTACCATAAATGTAGATGTTCGAGTGTATTCACTGTTGCAGTCATTACAATTGGGGTTATCCTGCTGGCAGACTACCCGCAGTTGGCCTGAATTCCAAAGTCTAGGTCTAGCGTCGGTTGCTGTCACCTCCTCCCTGACGTCAGTGCACCAGGGGTATAAAAGATGCAGCCGACGCCATTTTCTTCAGTTTTTCATGCCAGAGATGTCAGGTGCCCCCAAAAGGGAAGGCTAAAAATATGTCAATAAAGCATGCATGCACCAAGGTAAACTTTTCCTTCATCTACAAGCAAATATACTACATAGGTTGTATAGAATAGAGAAGTACAGATAAGTTCCAGCAAAGATAAGGGGGGATGGTGGGAGGGTAACCCGGACTGCAACAGTGAATACACTCGAACATCTACATTTATGGTAAGTACACAACTGTACTATGTTCATCGTGTTTCACTGTTGCAGTCATTACAATTGGGTTGAATCCCAAAGCTAAGGTTGGGAGACTGGAGCTAAATAGGATTAGGAGCGGCTATGAGGCCCTGCAGAACTGCAGCGGCAAAGCCTGCCCTGGATTTAGAGTAGAGTGGTAAGTGATAGTGCCTTGTAAAAGTGTGCACTGAACTCCAGGTTGCAGCCTCTAAAATGTCTTTGGTTGGTACTCCTCTGAGGAAGGCTGCTGAAGTGGCTGCTGCTCTGGTTGAATGTGGCCTAATGCCCTTAGGCACTGATTTGCCATGTTGTGAATAGCAGAAACGAATGCAGTGGCCTATCCACTTTGAAATAGTCTGCTTTGAGATAGCCTTTCCTTGAGATCCTGCAGCATATGCCACTAGTAATTGCTCAGTCTTTCTGAAAGCTTTGGTTCTGTCCAAGTAGAAGCGCAACTGTCTGTGTATGTCCAAAGAATGCAGAAGTCTCTCACCCTTATTCTGTGGATTTGGGTAAAAAGTAGGCAGATGAATAGTTTGGTTAAGGGCCACACTGGACACTACCTTAGGCATAAATGTCGGGTTTGTCCTCAGAGAAACCCTATCTGGATGGAAAATGATGAAAGATTCCACAGCCATGAGTGCCTGTAGCTCTGAAACTCGTCTTGCAGAGGTTATTGCTAGGAGCAGAGCTGTTTTCCATGATAAGAATTTTATATCAGCTGAAGAGGCTGGCTCAAAAGGAGGCAGGGTGAGTTTTTCCAGGACATAATTGAGGTCCCATGTAGGAATTGGTGATCTCCTTGGAGGCCTTAAGTTTTTGGCTCCTCTGAGGTACTGCCTTAATAAACAATGAGAAAAAATAGGTGGCTCTGTATTGTAATGAGCTGAAATGGCAGAGGCATGAATCTTAACTGATGAAAAGGATAGGCCTTTGTCCAGCATCTTGGTTAAATATTGCAAAATCTGAGGAATATTTGGTACAGTCGTGTCAAAACCTTGTGCCTGATTCCAAGCACAGAATCTCTTCCATTTTTCAGCATAAGAATTTCTGGTACTAGGCCTCCTGCCCTCCAAAATGAGAGGTGTGTTTTGAATGACTACATTATCTGCCATGCTGACAGATTTAAGGTCTTGAGTTGGCTGTGCAGGATCTGATTGTTGTGTTGGGAGAGTAAATGAGGAAGTTGAGGTAATGTCCAGGCTGGGTATTGAGACAAGTTCCTTAGGATTGGGTACCAGTGCTGGTGGGGCCAGTCTGGGGCAATCAGTATCAATTTTGGCTTCTCGTCTGACTTTTAGGAGTACCTTGGGGAGGAGAGGCAGTGGAGGAAAGGCATAGACTGTTAAGTTTTTCCACATGAAAGATAGAGCATCCACTTACCATGCTTGCTTGTGATAAGTCCTTGTGCAGAATCTCTTCAGTTGGCAGTTGTGAGGGGAGGCAAATAGATCTATGTCTGGGCATCCCCAATTCCTTGTTATCATGCTGAAGACTTGCGGATCCAATTTCCACTCGTGGCGATCCATGAGGTCTCTGCTTAGTTCGTCTGCCAGAGTATTTATCTTTCCTGGCAGGAATTGTGCCTGCAGATGTACTTGGTAAGTCAATGCTGTGTCCCACAAATTCATGGCTGGTCTGCAGAGGGGTTAGGAATGTGTGCCCCCCTGCTTGTTTATGTACCACATGACTGTAGTATTGCCCGTCTTTATCAGTAGTTGTCCCGGATGAAGTAGATCCTTGAAGGCTGTCAGGGCATTCTGAACAGCTAGCATCTCTTTTTGATTGATATGAAGATGCAGTTAGCTTGCGGACCATGTGTCCTGAATACATTTTCCTGCCATGTGGGCCCCCCAGGCATAATCTGATGCATCTGTTGTTAATATCTGCCTGGCTGTGGGTAAAGCGAATGGCTGTCCCTTGTTGTGGTGACAGGCCTTTACCCACCATCGAAACTCCTGTTGCAGGCAGGGAATGAGGGTAATTGTTTCCAGGCTATGGCAATGTTGAGTCCAAACACTTTTTAGATACCATTGAAGTTTCCTCATATGCAAGTCTTGCATATGGAATTAGCAGAATGCAGGATGCCATGAAGCCCAAAGCCTGCAGAATTTTTCTTGCAGATATCTGGGTCTTTGTTGCCAACATTTTGAAATAAGTAGTCAGTTGCCTTTGTTTGTCTGGCGTGAGATAAGCCATCTGGGCAGTTGTATTTAAGCTTGCACCCAGGAATATTATCTCTTGAGAGGGTACTAGTTTTGATTTCTTTTCATTTACTGTGTACCCTAGGCATGTTAGTAATCTTTTTACAAACGCCAGATGCTGTAGTAGAATGTCCTTGTTCTCTGCTTGAATAAGGCAGTTGTCCAAGTAAGGATATATCTGTATTCCTTTTTGTCTGCAAAAAGCAATTACTGGAGCCAGGCATTTTGTGAAGACCCTGGGTGCAGTAGATAAGCCAAAGGGCAGTGCAGAGAATTGGTAGTGCATTGAGCCAACTATGAATCTGAGGTACCTTCTGCATGATTGTCTGATTGGGACATGCAGGTATGCCTCTTTTAGGTCTAAAGTCACAAGCCTTCTTGCCCAGCATGGGCAGAAGCTGCTGCAGAGTCAACATTTTGAATCTTGGAATATCCAGGTATGTGTTTAGAATAGATAGGTCCACTATTGGTTTCCAGGCTTTGTCCTTTCTGGGCACCAAGAACAGTCTTGAGTAAAATCCTTGTCCCTGTTCTTGCTGTGGTACTTGCTGAATGCCCCTCATGTCCATGAGGGATGACACTTGCTTTTGTGCCTCTGCCCATTGATTTTTTGGCAGGTCTGACAAACCGTTTGCCCTTGGCAGGGTGTGAAAGTGAAACCTGTAGCCTTGAGACACTATATCCAAGACCCATTTGTCCTGGGTTATTACGTGCCAATTTTGAGGAAAAAAGTGCTAGTTTTCCCCCTAAAGGTGCTGCCAGAAGGTAAGTGCTTGGCGCAGGCAGGGAGAAGTCACTGGGACTGTTTCCTGTATGGCTGTGATTTGTCTTCTCCGCTTTTGGAGGTAGAAGCACCCCATTGTTTAGACCTGTATGAGCCTTGGGGCTGGGATCTGCCTCTTTGTGGCCTGTCTGACACTGGAAAGGACCAATTCTTTGTAGGCCAGTGCCTGCTAAATCTTGGAGGCTGTACCTGTAAGAAATCCTTTACAGTTTGCATAGATTTAGCTTTGTCCTCCATTTTCTTCAACACCTCTTCTTGTTTAACACCAAACAAAGTATCATGCTGTAATGGAGCATCTAATAATTTTGCTTTAACATGATCAGGCAGATTCTGTTCCTTTAACCAAGCATGCCTCTGATTGACAGAACCCGTAACAGTGGCCCTGCAGGAGGCCTCCTGAGAATCAAAACCACATTGCAAAGTATGCTTTCCCACTTGTTCAGCTGCATGCAATAAATCCTGCATTTCTTTGTTTTCTACACATTCAGAATTATTTATTTTTTATTATTTATTTTACATTTGTTGACCGGGCTAGTCCAGCTGGATACATATCCCTTTTCAGTAGAGGCCCGGGGAGAAAAGCTCCCAAACATTAAAATAGTTAAACACTACAATTAGATGTCAACATTTTCTGTTTAAGCAGTGACATAATATATTGTTGATATTTAAGCATATGAAACTGACAATTTAAAGCCCTTACAGCCAAGGTAGCAGAAGTGTAAATCTTTTTCCCCATCTGTCCAGTGCCCTGGAATCCCTGTCAGAGGGGGTAGGGTTTTTTGCAGTGGAAGCCTTGACCCCTTTGGGACCTTGAGAGAGAGTTTTTGGGTCAGCAGCAGGGTTCTTAAAAAGAAATTTATGTGATTCAGGAAGCCTGTAGTATCTGTCTGGCTTAACAGGAGCTGGAGGTAAAGAGTCAGGAGTCAAACTGGACTCTGAAAATACATCATCTACAATGTCTAGCACAGGTGGAATAGCAAGGGGCCAGTGCTGAGGTAGTAAAAGGAAGTCTCTGAGCCTTTTCTTAGATTCTGAATAATCTTTGCTCTCCAAGTGAAAATGCTCCCTCATGGTATGCAGAGTTTCCCCAAAAGAATAATCCTCAGGAGGACAGGCTGAAGGGATATTCTTCAGCATCAGAATCCTCACAGGGAGGAAGAGAGTATTCCTGATCAGAAGAGGAATCAGAAGAAATGGAAACCTGATCTGAAGAGTCATATTCTGTCGCTTGCCTAGGCCTCTAATCAGGAGGGGAATGGGAACCCCTGATCAAAATAATTAGGTCTTCGGCCATTTTGAGCATCTGTTTTTTAGGCATGGAGGCCTGTCCAAGGGGCTGTTGTACTTGTTTCTTTGTCTTTAGAGAAGCTTTAGTCTTTGCCTTTGAAGCTGAAGTCGTTTTAACTTATAACTGTGTAGGCCTGAAAACACCCTCAGAAGCCGATGCCTGCTCAGCAGCTCCGGACCCATCTGAGGGAATAGTTTCCGAGGTTCCAATACCTTGAGTTTCCAGCAGCCTAGTTGGCACCACATGGGAGTCGGAAGCGGCCTGCAGCTCTAAATTAGCGGGTGTCAGGGGCTGCGAAAGTGCCTCACTGAGAACCGGCGACTGGTTTAGAAGAAGCCTCGTCATCAGTTTTGGACCTTGGATGACTGTCCTTTTCTTTTTCTTTGCGTTTCTTTTGAATTGCGGTAGTCAGATGGCTATCTGACATCTTGTAATTAAATCTTCTGCCAAAATAATGAAATGCAAAATCATACCGACGCTTAATAGTGCGTTGGGTAAATCTAGCACAAAACTGACAATTAGCAACGTCGTGATCAGGGCCTTGCTCCAGACCGATGTCAGAAAAAGTTAATAATTGTATTTCTTGTGGGAAGCAAATACCTCATAAAGACTTCCATTCTTACTGTATTCCTAAGCATAAATGTCGGCTTTGTACTCAGAGAGAACCTGTCTGGATAAAAAAATTATAAAAGGTTCCACAGCCATGAGCGCCTGTAGCTCTGAAACTCATTTTGCAGAAGTAATTGCTAGGAGCAGAGCTGTTTTCCAGGATAAAAACTTAATATCAACAGTAGCAGCTGGCTCAAAAGGAAGCAGGGTGAGCTTTTCCAAGACATAGCTGAGGTCCCACGCAGGTAGTGGTGATCTCCTTGGAGGCCTTAAATTTTTGGCTCCTCTGAGGAACTGCTTTAACAAAGGCTGAGAAAAAATTGGTGGCTCTGTATTGTAATGAGTCGAAATGGCAGAAGCATGAATTTTAATTGATGAAAAGGATAGGCCTTTGTCCAGCATCTCAGTTAAGTATTGCAAAATCTGAGGAATATTTGGTACAGTTGTATCAGTTTCCTTGTGCCTGGTTCCAAGCACAGAATCTCTTCCATTTTCCAGCATAAAATTTTCTTGTACTAGGCCTTCTGGCTTCCAGAATGAGCCATCACAGCTTTGCTGAGAGGTGCTTTTTGTATGACTACATTATCCGTCATGCTGCCAGGTTTAATGTCCTGAGTTGGCTGTGCAGGATCTGATTGTTTTGCTGGGACAGTAGATGAGGTAATTGAGGTAAGGTCCAAGCTGGGTAACGAGACAAGTTCCTTAGGATTGGATACCAGTACTGGCGGGGCCAGTCTGGAGCAATCAGTATCATCTTTGGTTTCTACTGTCTGACCTTTAGGAGTACCTTGGGGAGGAGAGGCAGTGGAGGGAAGGCATATACTGAGAGGTTTTTCCAGATGAAAGATAGGGCGTCCACTCTCCATGCTTGTCTGTGATAAGTCCTTGTGCAGAATCTTTTTAGTTGGTAGTTGTGAGGGGAGGCAAATAGATCTATGTCCGGGCATCCCCATTTCCTTGTTATCATGCTGAAGACTTGTGGATCCAGCTGCCACTCGTGGGGATCCATGAGATTTCTGCTTAGTTTGTCTGCTAGGGTATTTTCCTTTCCAGGCAGGAATTGTGCCTGCAAATGTACTTGGTAAGTCAAAGCCGTGTCCCACAATGTCATGGCTAGTCTGCAAAGGGGGTAAGAATGTGTACCCCCCTGCTTGTTTATATACCACATGACCGTGGTGTTGTCTGTCTTTATCAGTAGTTGTCCCAGATAAAGTAGGTCCTTGAAGGCTGTTAGGGCATTTTGAACAGCTAGCATCTCTTTTTGATTGATATGTAGATGCATTTGGTTTGAGGTCCATGTGCCCTGAATGCATCTTCCTGCCATGTGGGCCCCCCAGGCATAATCTGATGCATCCGTTGTTAGTGTCGGTCTGGCTGGGGGTAATGCGAATGGCTGTCCCTTGTTCTGGTGACAAGCCTTTGCCCACCATCGAAACTCCTGTTGCAGGCAGGGAATGAGAGTAATCAGTGTTTCCAGGCTGTGGCAATGTTGAGTCCAAACACTTTTTAGATACCATTGAAGTTTCCTCATATGCAGTCTTGCATATGGAATTAGTAGGATGCAGGATGCCATGAAGCCCAAAGCCTGCAGAATTTTTCTTGCAGATAACTGGGCCTTTGTTGGCAACATTCTGAAATAGGTAGTCAGTTGCCTTTGTTTGTCTGGCGTGAGATAAACCATCTGGGCAGTTGTATTCAAGCTTGCCCCCAGGAATGTTATATCTTGACAGGGTACTAGTTTTGATTTCTTTTCATTGACTGTGTACCCTATGCCTGTTAGAAGTCTTTTCACAAACGCCAGATGTTGAAGAAGAATGTCCTTGTTCTCTGCTTGAATTAGACAGTCGTCCAAGTAAGGGTATATTTGTATTCCACTTAGTGTAGTGAAGTGCAATCTTGGAGTTGATACATATAAGTAGCAGGGGGTGTGGGGGGGGGGTGCAGGGGTGCTCGCCCCCTGCTTACACTTGGTGGAAAGTGTTATGATTTATGTTGTTTAAACTCAGTATATGTATGATATGTGTTTTCAGTGTTTTGAGTTTTCAAGATTTTGAAGTTTCAGTGTTTTGAGCTTTCAGTGTTATGAAGTGAATATATATATATATATATATATATATATATATATATATATATATATATGTATATGTATATACACCCTCTGTGCACAATTCACAGGTCATGTATAACCAGTTCTAGTGAAAGGAAGTCAGCTGGTCCTCCTGATCGGTGACAGCAGGAAACTTTGGGATTCGGGGGTCTGGCAATGGGGGGGGGGGGTTAGCACTGTTACTGCTGCACCTGCTACCTGATGGGGACTGAGCCCTCAGACTCCTGAGACCTCCATCTATCTTCCTGCTGTTATTGCCATTTGTGTATGGACTTTCTGCCTTTTGGCTGCTTGTTTTTTCTCTGCCTCTGCTAGAATGGTCCTTGCTTTGATGGATAATTTCTATTGTATTTGGGAACAGGAAGGTAAAATGCATTTATCCTCCAGTCCTTAAAATGTATAGTAAAATGGAGGTCCAAAGAGCAACTTCTTATCTTGTAGGGCATTAAGGAGTTGAATAGTCACATTCTACTTCCTCATTGAAGAATGTCTCCTTATAAGTGATCCTGGTACAGCAGCCATTTATGCTACATCTATAGCATCATACCCACAAATTATGTCACAGACCCCATCTGCAAAACAGTCTGGGTTTGTCCGAGCATATGTGCCCTCAGAAGTCTCATTCTGAACTCCCCTCAACTAACCTGGAGATGCATGAAGTTACAAATCTAACACTTCATAATGTGGGTCTGTAGATTTAGGGGTCTGAAGGCCAGGGTTATTGGGGTATATAGCTTCTTCTCAAACTATCAATTTTCCTTCCTTATTATTTGGAAGATTATTCCACCCCAGAGCCAGTGCACATCCCTTGGCATTTACCAATGACACTGTGCCTGAACTTGCAGCAGGGTCCTTATTCCAAAACTTGTGAGGCTCATGAACCCTATACAAATCTACAGACTATGTCAGGCCTCTTGTGAGTGGGGGCTTGGGAATTCTGCTATAAGGACTTTGACTGGAAAACAACCAAGAAATCTTCCTAGATTGGACTAATAACCACTGGCTTAGAAGGTCCTAAACCCAAAAGATCTCAGTACCTTTTCTGGGGAACATGGCCTCCTGAGACTTCCATATGAAGTGTTCTATCAGAATGTCTTTAAACTACATGCCCTCTGTGCAAAGTCAGGCCAATGTGTTTTCATTATGTGCATCATTTTCAAGAGAAGAAAGCCGTGACCTATACTACAGTTCTTCCTTTTTACCAGAAACAGAGGAGTCAGTGTCTTGCAATGAGAAGACATCACCCTTCCTCTTGGGAGGAGGGACTCCCTGACACAGGTGGTTGCTTCTAAGTCTGGCTGCAGGGTACAGAGGAATTGAATTAATCCCTGAGCCTACTTCACTCAGCGCTAACAGGGAGTCTGGCTATATTTACATGAGATAGATCCACCCACAGGTAGATATCTTGGTAAGAGACACCCTGGGAACAGATAATGGGGTCTGAATAAGGTATGCAGCCACCACAGATTTTGGAACCTCGGGAGGGGGACCATCCCTTGATTCAGACTTTAAGAAGTGGACATCTTCCTCAACAACTGCTGGAATACTACCCCCTCCTTGTTTGACAGGTGGGTGGCATTCACATGCAGACATTAGGGAAGCAGCATTAGATGAAGAGTGTAAGGCCTGGTCTTCAGTCCACTGAGGCACATTAGGAGATACAGGCATGATGGCCTCTTGAGGGGTAACATCATACGTCTTTGTGGCAGCAGCAGATGTCAGGGCTTATGAGCTGATTAAGCACTTCCATGGAATTGGCACTTCTGGACCTGAGGGTATCCACAGAGCTTGAAGTTCTAGGGTGTCCCTTTCTTTCTCCCTCTGAGCATGCTTCTCTTTCTTCTTCTAGGGTAGGACATCTACGCTGCTCTACTGCTACTAGTTGACAGACATGACTGGAGACTTTAACACTACCATGAAACGCTGTTTCTCTGGGACAACTGCAGGGCTTCCTGCCTTCTCCTAATAGTCTTCAAGCAACTCCCACCCCCAACAAATACTGCAGTCAGCCATGTCATACTCTGAGCCAAGGCAAAACATGCACTGGATGTGGAAGTCCTTGAGGGAATTTAACATTTATAAACGCAAAGTATTTTTTTTTTTGGGGGGGGGGGCAGATATACACCACCCCTCCATGTATGGCAGGGTGTCATCTCAACACAAATACTAATGCAAAATAAAAATAAAAGCAAGAAAAAAATCTGTTCTCCAAAGGGAGACTTATATCTCAAGGATCTTAAATGGTAGGCCAGGAATGAAGTGAACTGCAGCATGACGTCTTGAAGCAAAACCTTACATGGCAAGAAAGAACTGAGACTAAACAAGGGAGATCATGGCCTATATACTATGAGCTTTAAATGTTCCAGCTGCAGCAGTTAAAGTAAATGGCAAGGAGGTAAACTGGTGGTGATGACTCTCCCTAATACAAACCTCAAGGTACTCTCTTTTGAAGATGGGGATGATGAGGAAGGCATCCCTAAGTTGCAAGGACTCTGGCCAGATGAGAGAACGCTGCCTACACACCAGGTATGTTAAATGTTCCATCTGCAACAGCTAAACTAAATGACAAGGAGCTAAAGTGGTACTGATAACTCTTCCTGATGCAAACCTCAGGGTACTCTACTCTGAAGACGTGGATATGGTGAAGTCATGACTAAGTTGCAAGTCCTCAAACCACCAAAAGGGGTAAGAGGCCCTTAAGAGTTAACTTGAATTCTGAGACATCAGACATAATCTGGCCATGGATGAAGGGCTCACAGCTCTGAAAGGTCAGGCCAGCCACTGGATTCAGCCTACAACAGAGATCCCTATATAACTTATGACTACAACAGAAACCTAAGAAGAATACAGCTGCAGGCTTGTTCGTAACCAAATCATACAATTTCGTAAGTAGTTTATATGATGGAGGCATTACTGTAGAGGTGGCTATACTATGGATGGCAGTTGAATCTGCTGCTGATGGAGAATGAGTAGCCCTGAGTAAGGCTAAGATGATAATTTTTATTCAGGTTAGTCTGTTCAAACAATGATATCTTGGCTGTAAAATGCAGCAGAAAGTGCATTTAAAAGCAAAGAGGGGGTTCATTATATGACATTTCTAGATTATTTTCATTAATAATATAAATGAGATGTTTAAAAAAATGAAATGATGTATGTTTTACATGAAGGATGTAGGAGTTAAATGACCAATAGCTCACAGGTCTGTAATATTAGACTACATGCTGTGTTCAGTACTACTGCTACAGGACATCTGTAATATCAAAGTCAGGTTTAAAGAAAAAGTGTAATGCTGATGCTTTTACATTTCTTGTTCTTCGTTCCATGTCTGATCTCTGTACTTCTAAGATTGTGTTACAGTAAAGTTGCATTATTAATGTGGTTTGACAAGGACATTTTAGAAAAAAAATGTTAGGAGATTTCATTAATCAAATTACAGACAATACTAACTTTTGTGATTTTCAAAAATGTTATCCCATATTATTCTTATAAGCTTACAATAAGAATGTAAATATAGAAAAAGGGTAGGCATCCGGTGGCAGATTAAGTATACCTGGGCTATTTTTATTCTATGGATCTCCCTCCAGCGGACCTTTGTGCCCACCGCCTATTACCAACATCTCCCCACCCCCTGCCCTATCCAACTTAACATTTTATGGGAGGTTATCGCACACAAATGCAGACATTATTCAGAATTCATCTTCCTTAGTTTTAAGCATATATTTACCCTGTGACATTGAATTTATTTGCTTTAATGCTAGTAGTTTTGAATTTTTTCCAAGCAAGAAATGAAATAACATTGTTAACATTACTAGCCATCTTGACTTTAGAACATTTCAAAAATAAAGCTCTCAGAACATCAGAAAGCCAATCACTTTTCTTTTGCTAAGTGGGGGTGTTTTCATTTACTCAGACAATTTGAAAATCCAAATTATAGCTTAAAAAATTACTGTAAATTCAATATATAAACCATCTGTAATGTAGCAACAGTGAATTTGAAGGACACATTATATGCCAGCACACACACATAATGAAATGAGCCAGTATAATGTCTCCTCTTAATACCTGGTGAAATAATTATATAAATAAATTACATAACCAAAGAAAATAAAAATGACTTGTAAAAGATCTCATTCTACGTACTTTAAGAGCACACAAACAGGAAAGGAACTTAAGGAAAACATTAGGAAGCTCAACACATGAATATGAACTTAAAATAATTACTAAAACCAAAAATAACTACAAATATTTCTTCTAGATATATTAGAAAGTTAAGAACTAACACACAACAATGTCCAGGGCTACTCCATAACTCTCTGATCCAGAACAAATTGAGAATATCTTAGCCGATAAATTTAAAGAAAATTTAATAAACTCACAGTTACAGCAATTCAACAGAGATTAGACAGTCCCACACCTCCCACTTTCAATTATAATGGCACAAGTCCTCCTAGCCCTCTCAAAAGCTACGAACACTTTATCCATGGACCATGATAACATGCCAGGTGGCCTCATTATTAATGCAAAATATGGTCGATCTGATTCGACAGTCACTAAGTTTCTCAACAGGTTACATTCATGAAGCTAGGAAAACAGCACCTATAATGTTACAGAAAGTAGCCCCACCCACAGACCATGGTAACTACTGAGTCATTAGTCTCACTAGACTCATACATAAAGCTATGGACCTTATAAATCTGGGCATTGAAAAGCTCAACCCTGAACCCTCAATCTATCTGGCTTTGTCAAAGGAAGGTTCTCCCTTTTTAACCTCAGTACATATGGCATACATGGACCTTGGTTAAGGCCTTCAACACTGCCAATGCCCATGCAGGCATTACTGGCAGACTTATAAATCTGAATATAAATCCTTATATTGTGCAGTGGATAGGTAAGTGGTAGTCTGAAATAATCCATTAAGTTACAGTCGCAAGTGTTACTTCTGAAAAGCAAAAAAAATTACTAGAGATAGGCTCTTGCCTATTTGGCATACATATTCCAGATGTACTTGCCATCACTACTGGCCTATGGTTAACCAAGTTTGCATACAACTGTAATCTGGATGCATTTTTTTGATCTTCCACTGACTCACAAATTGCTCCAAAATGGGCTAGACCATATTAATAATTGGTGTAAAGACAATAGTTTAAAATGAAATGTGAAAAATGTTGCAGTTTATTTTCGTAAACAAAACATTTTCACATGCCATACAAGTGTTACACCCATCCACACAGACACTGTTGTAAGGAAAACTTGCGCGGATAATTCTTTGTTTGACCATCAATGTTTTCCATAGTAGTTTGGAAAGCCTTCTACCTAGATCATCTAGCTTCAAAAGAGACCTCCATAAAGGTCCAAAGAAATCTTAATCCCTCTTTACTTGTATCTTATCACATCAGTTATTGACTATAATGCAAACTTTGTCATACATTTGTCTAAACATATCACTCAGCTTGAGAGATCTTAGAGATTCATTACTAAAAAGATCAGTGGCCACACAAATCGTACTTATTAGGACAGACTGGCAAGCCCCCTGTGTGTACTTAGTCTCTTACAGACTCTTTCATGGACATCTGTATCTAGCCTTTCAAGCCATGAAAGATGTGGCCCTCTTTAGCCTCCTGTTCCTTCACAGAAAAAATGAAACCTGAAACACACAGTTAAAGAAACTAAACTACCACCAAAAGATAAATAAGACCAACAAATATTCAGAATTATAGTTAAGCGAACACAAAAAGTACAGTTGTATACACTTACCATAAATGTAGATGTTCAAGTGTATTCACTGTTGCAGTGGGTTATCCTGCCCCGGGTAGCCCTCAGTCAGCCCGAATACCAGAGGCTTAGTATTTCTGCATCGATCCTGTCGCTCCAGGACTGACGTCAGGTCAGTGGTATAAAAATAGGCAGCCGATGCCATTACATCAGTTTTTCTTGCCCCAGATGTCAGTAGCCCCCAAATAGGGAGCTAGGTTATGGTGGACCACCACCAGTAGAAAGTAAATACCACAAATTCCTTGTAAGGAGTGAGGGAGAGAGAGAGACAAGGGGGATATAGGGTGGGAAACCAGGACTGCAACAGTGAATACACTCGAACAGCTACATTTATGGCAAGTGTACACAACTGTACTATGTTCTTCGTGTTTCACTGTTGCAGTCATCACATTTGGGTTGATTTCCAAAGCTGAAGAAAAGGGTGGAGGCAGTCAAGAAGACTGGGGGCTGGCTAGGATGCCCTGCAAGACTGCAGTTGCAAAGCCTGCCCTGCATCTGGAGAAGATAGACAGGTGGTAATGCTTGGTGGTGGTAATGCTTGGTGAAGGTATGAACAGAAGTCCATGTTGCAGCCTCCAGGATGTCCCTGGTAGGGACCCCTCTGAGAAAAGCTGCAGAGGTGGAGGTTGCCCTGGTGGAATGTGTTCTGACCCCCTTAGGGGGCAGTTTCCCATGGTGTTTGTAGCAGAAATGGATCCAATGTGCTGTCAATTAGGAAATTGTTTGTTTGGATATGGCCTTGCCCTCTGCCCCTGCTGCAAAGCTGACTAGCAATTGGTCAGTTTTCCTAAAAGATTTAGTTCTATCCAGGTAGGATCTAAGCTGTGTGCGCACAACTACAGAATGCAGAATTCTTTCCCCCTTGTTTTGTGGGTTAGGAATAAAGGTTGGCAAATGAATTGATTGGTTGAGAGCCACACTGGACACCACTTTAGGCATGAAAGTTGGGTTAGTCCTGAGGGAGACCCTGTCAGCATGGAAAAGGATGAAGGGCTCTACAGCCCTGAGTGCTTGTAGCTCTGAAACTCTTCTAGCTGAAGTGATGGCCAGAAGCAAGGCTGTTTTCCAAGAGAGGAATTTTAACTCTGCTGAAGGGGGTGTGAGCTTTTCCAACACAAAGTTAAGGTCACAAGCTGGGGTAGGAGCTCTTCTGGGTGGCCTTAAATTGTTAGCCCCTCTTAAGAACTGTTTGATGAGAGGTGAGAGAAGAGAGGTGGCTCTGTGCTGTAATGAGCAGAGATGGCAGAGGCATGAATTTTAATAGAAGAGAAAGAAGGGCCCCTGTGTAGTAGGTCTGCTAGGTAATCCAGGATGAGAGATAGGGAGGGCTGTGCTGTTTCAGCTCCTTTAGCCTGGATCCAGGTGCAATACCTTTTCCACTTGTCAGCATAGGATTTTCTAGTGCTGGGGCATCTGGCCTCACGTGTAACATCCAGGACTTGCTTGCTTAGGCTGGCAGCTGGAGGAGAGGTCAGGGAATAAGGGAGACTGCCAGGTTCAGGGTCTGCAATTGTGGATGCATGAATTCTCCAGTCTTCTGGGTCAGGACTGTTGGGATCAGAGGTAGGTGCCATGGTGACAGGCTGCACAGCAGTGGGTACCAGTGCTGGCATGGCCAGTCTGGGGCAATCAAGACTGCCATTGGTCTTTCCTCCCTTATTTTGAGCAGTACCCTTGAAATTAGTGGTAGAGGGGGAAATGCATAGCTCGAGAGGTTTACCCATTGGAAGGTTAGAGCATCCACTTTCCAGACCTTGCTGCGAGGTTCCCTGGTGCAGAATTTGCTGAGCTGGTAATTGTTGTGGGAGGCAAAGAGGTCCACCTTCGGGGTGCCCAATTTCTGGGTTACAAGGCTGAAGGTTCTGTGGTCTAGCTGCCACTTGTGTGGGTCTAGCAGGTTTCTGCTAGCCTGGCAGGAATTCTGCTAACAGGTGAATTTGCATGGCTGAAGCCGTGTGCCAAAAGGTCATGGCAAGCCTGCAAAGAGGATAAGAGTGAGTTCCTCCCCGCTTGTTGATATACCACATCACTGTGGTGTTGTCTGTTTTGATCACTAGAGGCCCTGGCGAGAGTAGGGGTCTGAAAGCTGTCAGAGCATGCTGAACATCTAGCATCTCTTTTTGGTTGATGTGCAGATGTATTTGATTTGGGCTCCAATGGCCCTGAATGCACCTGCCGTCCAGGTGTGCACCCCAGGCATAATATGATGCGTCTGTGGTTAGGGTCTGGGTGGTGTGGCGTTGTGAGAAGGGAAGACCCTTGTTGCGGTTGCACGCTACTGCCCACCAAAGAAAATCTTTCCTTAGACAGGGTATTATAGGTATGACAGTTTCCAAGTCCTGAGAGTGTTGACACCAAAGGCTTTTTAGGTACCATTGTAGTTTCCTCATATGCAGCCTGGCATATGGAATGAGTAGAATGCAGGATGCCGCGAACCCTAGAGCTTGCAGGATTTTCCTTGCAGACAACTGGGTTCTGGTGGCTAGTTGGGAGAAGTAGCCTGTCAGGTAGGCTTGTTTTTCTGGAGTAAGGAATGCCATCTTTGATGCTGTGTCCGGGCTTGTTCCCAGGAATACAATTTTTTGAGTGAGGACTAGTTTGGATTTCCTTTCGTTTACAGTATACCCCAGGGAGGTCAGTAGGTCCTTTACAAAGGTCAGGTGATGTAACAGCTTTTCCTGACTGTCTGCCTGAATAACGCAGTCATCCAAGTAGGGGTAAATTTGAATATTCCTTTGTCTGCAAAAAGCAATGCCTGGAGCCAGGCATTTTGTGAAAACTCTGGGAGCAGTGGATAAGCCAAAGGGAAGTGCAGAGAACTGATAATGCATAGATCCTGCCTTGAAACATAGATATTTCCTGCAAAAGTCTCTGATTGGGATGTGCAGATAGGCCTCTTTTAGGTCTAAGTTGGCTAACCAAGCATCTTTGGACAGCACAGGAAGAAGCTGCTGGAGGGTAAGCATTTTGAATTTTGGTATCACCAGGAAGGTGTTTAGAATTGACAGATTGAGGATTGGGTGCCAGGTGCCTTCTTTTCTAGGTACCAGGAAAAGCCTGGACTAGAAACCTTGGCCTATCTGGTCTGTAGGAACAGGCTGTATTGCCCTCATGGAAAGCAGGGAATGGACTTGTTTTTTGGCCTCTGCCCAACTGGTTTGGAGGAAGATTTGGGAACCCCTTTTGGGGTTAGCAGAGTGTGGAAATAAAATTTGTATCCCTGGGACACTATGTTGAGGACCCAGCGGTTGTTGGTAAAAGAGGACCAGTTTTTTGCATGGGAGACGTTTTTTCCTCCTAGGGGCACAAGCAGGTGGGCAGAGGTAAGGGCTGGAGGTGTAAAGTCATTGTGAGTTCTTTCCATAAGGGGGTGGATTAGCACTCCCTGTTTTTGAAGTGGAGGAACTCCATTGCTTAGATCTCTGCATTCCCTGGGACTGCTGTCTGGGAGGTCTGCTTCCCCTAGGTCTGGTCTGAGCTGGCCTGGAGGGGGCCCGGAAAGGACCAGTGTTTGGAGGGGCAATGCCTACTGAATCTCGGAGGCTGGACCTGTAAAGAAGTCTTTAACTGTCTGCACAGATTTCGCTTTTTCTTCCATCTTTTTTAAGACCTCTTCTGCCTTGCTGCCAAACAAATTATCTTTGTTCAATGGTGCGTCCAATAGTTTTGATTTGACATGGTCTGGCAAGGTCTGTTTCTTAAGCCAAGCATGCCTTCTATGTACAGAACCCGTGACTGCTGCCCTGCAAGATGCTTCTACGGCATCAAAGCCACATTGCAAAGTGCGTTTAGTAACTTGGCTTGCAGAATGCATAAGCTCCTGTATTTCTTTATTTTCTGCACAAGCAGGAAAGGTAGATATTTTTTGTTTGAGGAGGTCCATGGTATGTTGCTGGTATTTCAGCATGTGGAACTGACAATTTAGTGCTCTAATGGCAAGAGTTGCAGAGGTGTATATTTTTTACCCCATCTGTCTAAAGTTCGGGAATCCCTGTCTGAGGGGGTGGGATTCTTAGCTGTGGTTGCTTTTATTCCTTTAGGTCCTTGGGAGATTACCTCTGGGTCAGCAGTAGGATTTTTGAAAAGAAATCTGAGAGAGTCAGGGACTCTAATACCGTTCAGGTTTCCTGGTAGCAGGAGGAAGGGTGTCAGGAGTCAAACTGGATTCCATAAAGACATCATCCACAACATCCAAGACAGAAGGAATGGCTAAAGGGCTGTGGTAAGTCTAAAAATTCCCTGAGTCTCTTTTTGGACTGAGGACAGTCCTGACATTCCCATTGGAAATGCTCCCTTAAAGTATGTAGGGTTTCACCAAATGAAAAATCCTCTGGAGGAGAGGCAGAAGGAATGGATTTCCTCTGCATTTGAATCCTCATAAACAGATAGGGGTTGCATGTCTTCATATTCAGAAACCTCAGAGTCATCGGACTCCTGGTCAGATAAAGCTAATGGGGACAAGTCTCTTTTTCTTTTGGAAGGGGTAGGCTGGCTTCCCCTAATAAGCATGACAAGTTCTTCTGCCATTTTAAGCATTTGAGACTGAGGCATGGAAGCAGGTGCCTGAGCTTGGGTCGTCTCTTTTTTAGGCGTAGTTCATACCCTAGGCCTTAGAAACTCTGTAGTTTTAGAAAGAACTGAAGATGCGAAATAAGTTGTCAGTTTCTATTGAGTATCTGTAGTGCGAAGAACTTCCTCAGAAGCCGGTGCCTGCTCAGTGGCTCTGGACCCATCCAAAGTAGAGACATCTGCAGGATCCTTAGTCAAAGAAGAGTCTCGCGGCATACCGGACTCTGAACAGGTCTCAGTAGCAGCCTGCGAATCCACAGAAGCGGGCTTCATGGGCTGCGAAAGCGCCTCACTGAGGACTGGCGAACGGAGACTAGCTTAACAGAAGCGTTGTCGGCATGTTTAAACATGTGCGGTCTGTCTCTGTCTTTATCCTTACGTTTTTTTCAGATCATTGGTAGTAGGATGGCTTACCGAAGCCATTTTGGAATACGGAGACCGAGAGGGAAAATATTTAGCTACAATAAGGGCCCAACGATGTATAGTTCTGGCATTGAACAAAGCACAAATGCGACAGTGAGGGACGTTGTGGTCTGGGCCTAAACAGGTGACGCAGTAAGAGTGGAAGTCTTGGTGTGGTATTTGCTTTCCACAGGCGAGACAATTGTTAACTTTTTCTGACATCAGTTAGAGCAAGAAAAAAAGATCCCCAATGGGGTACGTAGCTTTTGAAGATTTCAACTTCAATTCGGAAACAAAACTCAGGTAGAGGCCATTTGGCACTTGTGCGAACTGCTTCTGCTTCGGGCTTCTCGGCAAGAAAGACTGATGTAATGGTGTTGGCTGCCTGTTTTTATACCACTGACGACCTGACGTCAGTCCTGGAGCGACAGCAACCGATGCAGAAATACTAAGCCTCTGGTATTCGGGCCGACTGAGGGCTACCCCTGGTAGGATAACCCAAATGTGATGACTGCAACAGTGAAACACGAAGAACATCTGTACTGGTGAGGCAGATATTTCCATCTTATCTAGACTTGGTTTGGGAGATCCAATTCAAGCTACAGCATAAGAAAATTTCAGGCTATTAAAAAATATATTGCAAAATTCTTCAATAAAAAGCGTGTCCAAACCAACGTTAACCAATAAAATCAATGCAGTTAAAAATATGATCCTATTAGCATTAAATGTCAGCTGAATGTATTTTACATTTTAAACATTTTGACAAGCTTGCACCATAGTATGGGCTGCGTACAGCATCCTGAGTTTAACAGAGTACTTCACAAAGTCTGCAATTATCCTCTGAAGTCTCCAGCTACAAGATCTGACTACTTGTAGGTCAGACACTGTTTCCCAGAGAGGTAGGACCAGTGACGTAATACATGTGCAAAGTGTCATAAACTGGCCTGACCCCTCGCGCACACAGATTTTACATAGAAGGCACTTACTCAACCTCTTAGTGCAAGAAATCTGGATAAAGCCTAAAATAATGGATGAATAAAGGCCCAAGAATACTGACAGATTGTAAATATTGCTCTTATAAACTTAGAAAGCTGCTAGAATAATACAATGTGTTAGCATGCATTTTCTGAAGGATATGAAGTATGAAACTCAAATATATGCCACTATTTAGTGACTTCAATCCTCATGGATTTGCAAAAAAAAACCCCACAAATTCTACGAGGAACTGACCAAAAATGAGGCAAACATCTGGACATTCTGCAAAAATCAGGACAGCTGAGAGGTATGCTTACATAATTCATTTATTTTGGTGTGTAAATTTATCAGGAAAAAGGAAGCACATTTTTCATGCAGGTAGCATTTAGCAGCTCTAAGGGAAATCTGTGTTAGTCCCAATTTACTTTGATAATATTAGAATTCATATGTAATACCACAAACATAATTAATGTTGTTCATTCAGAGAGAAGGGAAAATAACATGCATTTCCAGATTATTGTATGTCATTCTTAATCAAAATAAACAAGCACCCCTGATCAAAAGAATTTGCTAGCTGCCCATCTGTCAATGGAAATGCCACCAAGCTTTAAACCAAAGCCTGGAAAAGTGGAACAAACTAATGCACAGCGCTATCTACATGAAAAAAGAAAATGATCTTTGGCAGCAACATCAGCTAGCCTTTTCTATCTGCTTCTTGCAAGGACCAAATAAAAGGCAAGCTGTGTACATGCTGAACCACTGACATTAGCAATATTTTTTTACTCTCAGCATACAATACTTTCAATTAATTTTTATCACCACCTGTACTGCAGAGATAAAAATGTTTTTAGAAACGTCTACATCAGCACACAAAGAACCACTACACGCAGGTTAAAATTAAATGCTCAAATACAGTGTAGTTACAGATATGGCGTAAAATGGCAGGAACAGAATAAGCAATCAGGAGGAAAAAAAAGGCTCATCTGTGATAACCTGTATGGGAAGAAAAAGGAGAGGGGACATTTAATTTGGGGGAAACAGTGAAAATGTCACTTAAGCGAAAACTCTAACTTAAAACTAAAAAAATATATTTTGTCACTCTGTCTCTGTTTTCTGAGTTATTTTAACATCTCAAAATCACTCTGCCTGCTTTTTATAGAATTTTAATATCTTTTCTGCAAAACAGCTGTCAATGGGACTTGACATATCAATGTGATCTTATTCTTCTTCAAGCTTTTCTCTTTCCCATAATCCATTTCAAGTCTGCTTTACATGAGTCATGCTAGACATAAGGAAGTAGTGGTATATTCCCATTCCATCAACATATAATGGGATTAGTATCAGTCACGGTCATCTTATATAGTAACAGGACTGCTTCTTTTATTTCTTGAATGGCCCTCATTTGTGTGTGTCTCAGGGCTTGTTTTATAGTATACTAAGGACTTGTACAGCTGCAACCAAAACAGTTGCTAAATTGCAGGCCTCTGTTCAAAGTATCTTGTACTCTAGATGAATTGACAGCTCTTCCCCCTACACTTTGGTAAATGTGCTGATATTTGACAAGAATTATAAGAAAAAATATTTTCTGACTTTTCTATATATTTCCCAGACATCTTTCATACTACATTCAAGTCATCTTAAAATATAAACTAGTATAAACAACAAATATTTTAAAGCTTAGCATTTCAATACTGTGATGTTGCTTATGTTGTTGTTGTTGTTTGCCTTTCGGCTTTTCCCGGTTACGGGTCGCCACAGCGGAACTCCGGTCCGCTAATGATTGGAAGTTTTTTTTTTTTTTTATGGTGTTGAGTTGCCAGCCCGATGCCCAACCTTCAACAAAGGCATGCCCATTCAACGCATGTCTTTCGAACACCCACTCGACCGCAGGGAGGTTGCTTATATAAATTTGTCAAAAGAGGTGACAACTGCCTTTGAACCATTCACTGATCTAATTTCTCTGTTGTGATATGAAAGGAATGGCTACATTAACAGCAGCTGTGAATCAGTGTTAAGTTCTTTTCTTCACTGTCTTGTTTCACACCTCTCTGTCTTGTTTACAGCAGCCTGAGCTCCTGACTAAAAATTTCTTTGTATCTCTGGTATGTCATATGCAGGTGTAGACAAATTCCTCTGCAACTTATGTGAGAAGTTAAGCTTAAAGAAAAAAAATGTGGGCAGTCTTTCCCTTCCTTTGATACCAAAGTGAGGAAATTAAAGTTTTATACAGTACAAGCAGGTTTCAGTTACCTACACAGTACTGAAATCTTACTGTAGGGAGAAAGGCAACCTAAGAGTTGAGTTAAACTGTAGGAAAAGATGGAGTTTTCCTTTATGGATAAAATTAGAAGGCAACAAATATTGAGATTGGAGTTTTCCTTTACGGATAAAATTAGAAGGCAACAAATATTGAGACTCCAAATTAAGAGACTACAATGTTGATCTGCTGCAACAGGAATTAAAGAAGAGGCATATTACTCTGCATGAATAGCAATTATGGCTCACGCATTTAATTATACTAGGCAAAATCTTGCTTGTAAAATTGTAGAAATTACAATACATCGCTACATGAGATATTCATCAGAAATATATCAAACACAGTGGCATCAAATCATACACAAAGTTGTGAAACAGTGGATGGTTCAGAGAAATGTACAAAAGAAAGGGTGGTATGTGGCAACCTACGAAAGCAACCAGCAGTATGGGGCACAGTAAATATACAACTGCTGACAAAATGCTGGAACAGTGAACAAAAGCAAATGTTTATCAACACCATATGCACACTGACTTCAGCTGTTAAAAATATGGAGCCATAAAAAAGATGAAGAAAAGAAAGAAAGCTGTGCAGAAAAATGAAAGAATATTTTACTCACAGAGAAGCCACACATTTAATAGCAGACTGAATTTGTGTAAACAATGCCAAGATAAACAGACTAAGTCATACAGGCCCATGGTGCTCTTATCCCAGAGGTGGATCATAGTCAACTATGGCCAAGACAGGGTAGTGCATCAGCTCCCCCCCACAGCCATTCCAGTGGGCCATTATTTGTTTCTCTCCCCCATTACTTTAAACACTGTTCAAAAAGTCAGTGTGCATACTATTTTTCTGCGTTACTTTTGAAATGATTACAAACGTGGATTTAATCTAAATTTTTAAATTTACTTATCCTTTGCTGAGCAGGTTGAGAAGGTAAAAGCAGGAAAACTTTTGTTTTTTTAATTAATGCTATGGTTGGGGGTCCCCTAGCCAACACTGGGCCCTAGGGAACTGCCTAATGCTGGATCTAACCCTTTCTTACCAAACAATATTTCGCAAGTTGAAGTACATGCTCACCCATACAAGTGGTATAAAACAAAATAATCAGTTAACAACCAATGGTTACTAATGCTAAATCAAATCATACATTATAAAATGAATAAACAATTACTAGAAGCAATGTAATCATTTTAAACTTTAATAAGAAAGAAAATGAAAACATGTAACTGTTCCAGTGTCACATGTTCACTTTCTCTCAAACCATCAGATATCTCAAGAATGTGAGAGACATGAAAGCTGAGGTAATGCCGACATTGTCTTTTCATTGAATTACTTAATTAACACTACAATATTAAATAACTACCTTTGAGGTGATACAAGCATCTGTAGTAAGATGATGTGTTGTGCTAAAGCATTTCTGTTCCTTTCAAAGTAAGCTGGCCTAACACTCCACAGTGTCTTCAAGTGTTGAATAGCACAGCATTTAATTTTAATAGCTGTTTAAATGATTAGGTAACCACTTAAAAACATGTTTTTTTTTTAAATCTTATTGACTGGCTGCTGTAGGTTTGTGTTGCAAGTAGTAGACAGCCAGAACAGGGGTAATAGTTACTACCTAAGTGCATGCTAGCTGCATTTTTCATACACTCAGTCAGCTGTATAATTTCAAGATTAGCTGCCCTTTTGTAGCAAATACACTTTATTTTCATTTTTTTGTCCCGCTGTCTGTCAATTATCAGTCCCCTTCAAGAAAAACAGCCAAACACCAGGGCAAGGGTAGACCCAAAAGGGCTGTCATTTAAACAGCCATCAGAGGTGATCCAAGTTTTTTTCATTCTTACTTTACATCTCTATACACACTCAAAAAAGCACCAAGAAGGGATGTGCTGACTGTGGAGGACATCCTCTTACTTGTGCACATGATGTTCTCTACAAATCCTGCCTCTCCCATGAAGCACAAATGGTGATTACACCAAGGAAATTGAAACACTCTGGGTATCCAACTACCAGGATAAGGCAAGTGGCACCCTCTCCAAACTTTGGCTCTCCACAGACTTAAGACGGCAATACTTCCTGTCCTTGCATCATCACATTTGGTCACTTTGATGATGTAAAGTTGGATCTTCCCTGCACTTCCTGAACTGACAGGCCGAGTCTCTTAACTCTTGTTTTTTTTTTTTTTTTTTGTAATTACATAAACATCATATTAATGCTGCACAAGGACTGAGTGCAGTATGTCCATTTTCCAGACAAAATGAACTGTAAACTATGAAACTCTAATATCTAGCATTAGTGTCAGACTGTAATCCTCAGTGATTTACTAGAAAATAAATAAAACAAATAAAAATAAATAAATTCCAGGCCTCCACTGAAAACGGGATTCATGCCAAATTGGATGTTCCCAGTAAACAAATGCCAAATAAATAAATAAAAACAAAAGTTTTATGAGGGATGGATATGGTAAAAATATGAAGCAAAATCATGGACGGAGGAAAGGTAATATTTAGTGACATTATGCAAAATCAGAGACGGTTATGAATTTTGTACAACACATGATGTGCTTATGTGGCAGTGAAACAAACATAGCCTTTAAATTTGTATTTACATAAAAGGAACACAGAACACATAGAAGTTTGAAAACCAAATTAACCAACATTGTAACTAACCCTAAAACTGAAAATTAGACAAAAGAAGAAATACAAGTACATTTTCAAATTGGGGCAGTTTCTCTCTCTGTATTCCTTTCACCCTCTTCTGACTAGGTAATAGACTCTGCTAACCCTGACATATCATCAGTATATTAGCAAAGAAACAGAACTTGCTGCAAAGTAATCAATGAGGACGGAGCATATTAAGGCTATGGGGGGCCTTTTTGGATGAGAGCTTCCATAAAAAGAAAAGTAAGAATGCAAACTTAAATGACAAAAAGAATCAAACTGAGAAACGACTGAGAAATTGCATTTTGAAAACAGATTGGCCACTATGATTTTGTCACTCTGCACATGATCTTTAAGCTCAAGCAGCATTTATTTATTTATTATATTTTCACTGTTATTTATCTGAGAGGAGGGTAATCATTACTTAAACTGTACAGGAAGTCTCCTATTAGACCGCTGTGGGTCTTTCACATTTGGCTTGATTTAAGAGTAACATGTAACTGGAAGTCCTTGGCTTTAACAGGATGTTGGCAGTACTACCATACCAGGAAGAAATTCTGTGGGGAATTAGGGGATTCTTCCAGCTTTCCCTTAGAACTTTGTGTAGGTGTAAATAACAACGAACTGAAATAAAGTGACAACAGAAAACACTGGCTCACAGAATGAGCAATGGGACATGGGCCTGGGATAGCTGGCCAAAGACACACTTCTGTAAGTGGTCTGTATACAGTCTCGTCTGGGTATGAATGTTGGATGCTTATACCAAAGACAGCAGTGTGCATTCCCTTTATATTCTTGGGTCCAGGTTGTAGTCTGTGAATAAACTGAGACAGATTACTTTCTCGCTATTACTTCACCCTTCTTTGGCAACACTGGAATTCAAACCCCATTGGTGCCAGCCATTTGATATTAGTGGGTGGCAACATGCCATCTTGGTGTCACAATGGTAGCACTTTTGCATTCATACAGTCAACATTTGGTGTAACTGGTATCAGACCAGCATCACAATATCTAAGCATTCAGGGCAGGGTCAATGAGTCACTCTTCAGGGAGGAGTGCCTTCATATTCATGTAATTTACATTTGGCCATATTATTTTAAGGAAATCTCACTAGCAGTTCTTACTACATGGGGTTACTAGTCCCATCGCTGTTTCGAAAGAGTCTACAAGCCTACATTCAGTAGTACCTGGCAGCTGCAGCAACTTTTAGCCATAGTGTCACGAGGCACTTATCCACAAGCAACAGAGACATCTTCTTGCTGGTCATGATTACATTTCTGAGAAGACACTTAGAAAGGGGAAAAAAACTACAACATATCCCAGCAGACTGAACTGACCCAACTGTCAGGTCGCAATAAGTCGTCTTGCTATCCAAGTTGAAATTAGGCAAAGACAGCAACTTTTAGAAACCTTCCTGCATTTCCTTTGCATGCTTATAGAAATATTTTTATTTAATTGATGAGTTTTGTTTGTTAACCAGGTAAGCCCCCAGGTCACAGGTATTTCTTTTCAGGGTGACCAGAAGCACTGTCTGGTTACCTAATTTGCTTATATTCACACCAGGGCCAAATGGATGCTGAGAGAATCAAACACTGGACAACAAGAATAAGATAACTAACAGCTCATAGCCTTAATTGTTTGTATTAACTGCTGTACAACATCAGGCAATTTAACAAAATTAACAGATTCCTACATTGCTAAAGTAAATCTTGAGCATGTAGAAGTTTCTGATAATGCAATTAATGGGATATGAAGAACAATTAATGGTGCAGTAGAAGAAACTGTAATTATTAAATTCTTTCATTACAAAACAGCTTCAAGTGAATTTTGGTGTGGTTGTCTAATTTATCATGACCTCTTATAAGGGTAGCTAAAGGCATGAAAAGACAGTGGCAAAAGGGGGGACAGGCAGAGTATGCTAAAAATGAAAAAAACAATGCACCACATTCATGACACATAACTGTTACTCTTCTACAGCCTGGGGAGAAGCTCCAACAGCTTTTCATTTCTGACAGTATTTCATGTCGGAAAGGCCCTCTGTCACCAGCAACTCAGACTGCCCTGGTCCACATTACTTACTTTCAAAGCTTTCCATGTACTTGCAATTGTGGAGTGTGGTAATCATGTACACGAATGAATGACACCTTGCATCTTGAATAATGATAAATGTTGACAACAGTTTGCAAGAAAAAGGTGTGAATCACTCGTGATGCCTTGGGAGCCATTCCTCAACTTTGTAATCTGCACAGCTAGGAAGCATTTTCAAATTCCACCTGGTAAACTTATTCCTCAGATTCTGTCTCCCTCCTTTCCTCCTACAATACTTTTGCAGTGCATCACCAGTGCAGTAATTCAATAAAGATGTTAAAATATATATATATATCTCACTTAAGACACATGCAAACATACATTTATATAAAACAAACCATACTAACATGTTTCCAGCTACAAATATTATGCATCACATATACTCTCTTGTACAACTATAATCATTCCAATATAACAAATTGCTAGATTCCTACCTTCCCTTAAATCTCACTCCTCCTCCAAAACATGCATGTATTTTTCTCACAATTTCCATTTTTCCATGTAATCGGTTTCCCCTTTTTCTAAATATCTCACTTCTGGTTCCTTTATCCCTGTTGCAACATTTGATACTTCAAATGCCACTGGAGTTAGTTTTGAAAGTACTAACAAGTGCATGTTATTAGCAGTTCTGTAAGTATCATCCTTCTCTAAAGAGTATGAAAATTAGGTAACTCATGAATCTAACACCGTCAGATTATTATGTTATTTTATCTTGTATGTATTTGCCTTGTATTTATGTATTAAACATGCTATTCACTTTAAGGCATTACAGAAAAATAAATTAGCAAAAACTGATGCACAATTAGGATCCAACAAGACTTTAAACTCAATTTATTCAGCTGCAATAGTCATATCAGCAAGCTGTAATCACTGGGGTAACTAATCTATTTTATTTTGTGGAAACTTGTCATTTGTTTCATCCAAGCAGTGTCAAATGCCATAGCTACTTTTTGTGGCTCTTTGTTACACAGGGGTAAAGACTTACTGTGATATGCAGAACAGCAGTCCGGATGCTGGAGGAACTGGTCAAGGAGGGAGTCATCAGCTGATGCCAGGTCATCCACCAATGAAGTAAGCAGTCTGGATCCACTATAATGTTATACTTCTTGGTAAAATGATGCCTCTGGCACATGGCACCATGAACAGGGGGTGAATACTTGCTTGACACCGGCTAAGCTGCACATGCACTACAATATCACATGTCCAAATATGGAAACCTGCACACACACACACACAGTTTACAGAGAGTAGCAAGACTGGCCGTGTTAGCCACCAGGAGAGAGAGGTTAGGCTAATAAACAAAGACCCGAACCTCCTACAAATGGTAGCTTACTAGTGTCTGACTCTGGCCCCCAGGCTGGATAACCTTGAGGTTACCAAAAGGTGTTCCTCTTGGGAAGGAGGAGACCCCTTCCATGGCATGATACAAGATGCTAGGTCTAAGTGGGTAAGGGGGAAAGAGTAGGTCAATGGCATGGCTGGGTGACTTTACTGTCAAGAGGGCCCTGAAGAAAAGTATACAACAAAAAAGTCATAAATACACAAAAATATATTTATACAGAAGCTGCACTGTTACCTAGGGTAACTTCACAATGGCATACAAAAAACTACATTATTTGCTTGAGTATTAGGGAAAAAAAGGTTTTGGTTGCTTCTTAATGGAGAACGAAGCCAGGCATACTCAAGTTGATTAAATTTTTGAGCATTTTTCAGTACTAGAAGTATGACTTCCAGATGCAATATATGTCTGACTTAATGTATACATCACAAATCAACTGTAGAGGCAAAACAATAAAATGAATGCACCATTTTTATCTAATTGTGCAGAGTTCTTACTTATAGAGATGTGTTTGTCATTTTTAAGTATCCACTGGGATAGGACAACTATACAAGGCTGTGGGTAAAAAAATGGAAATTTCCAGCTGAATTCCTGCTCTGAGCTTGCATTAAAGGATCTAGTCACAGCTAATTAGATTCAAACTGTGTTACACACCAGGTTTTTATTAGCCAAATTTGGTATGACTGCTAACTTGGTAACTTACTCAGCACTCAATGAGTTATCAACTCACAAAACGTCATATACACAAAATGTGCCTTCTATGAGATTTTCTACGCTCAGTGCAGCACACAAACACTGCAGATGCTTGCAGAGAGTTACAAAGTCATTTCTCACAGTCAAATCACATATGAGGGATAACAGATTTGTTTTCATTGCACAAACAAGAAGACACTCAAAGGTTAGAAGAGAAATGAAAGGCAGGGGCCTGAGAAGGCTTCTCATACACTGGGTTTATAATGGACTAGATGGACACTGACATACATAATACTGTGTTTTGCAATGTTACCAACGTGGATTACACTAGTGCCATTTAGGTTATATTCTACATTATTCATTCAGACTTATATACTTTATGTTAGGAAACTATCAGCTGAGGTTGAACTTGCAAGGCAGCCGTCACAAATGACTAATGTAAAAAAAGAAGTTATGTACTCACCATAAAGTTCCATCTGCATTGTTGTTCTTCATTTGTCTTCAACCTGTGGGTATAGGCACCGACAACAGTGCCAAGCCGGCCATAGCCAAGCTTTGGTGCCGAAACTGTGCTCCTCCCCTACCCATAATGCCCCCCTCTCCCTCACTACCTCAGATCGAGTTTGCCTGACAAGTAGGCTACAGATCTAAGCCTCTAGAAACATGGTGACAGTTAACCTCTAGAATAGGAGGTAGGAGAGAAAACAGCAGGCCTCCTTTGCCAGGCCTAACACTCATGGAAAGGGGGAAGGAGGGAGGGAAGGTTGAAGACAAACGAAGAACAATGCAGATGGAACATTATGGTGAGTACATAACTTCTTTATCTGATGTTGTTTTCATTTGATCTTCAACCTGTAGAACAGTCCCTCGCTACTTGAGCCCTGGGTGGCCCTAAGGAAGGATGTTTTGGAGCACGGCGAAACCAAAGGAAGCTCTGCTCCTAGATAAAATATCCAATTTATAATGGGATACAAAGGTGTAAGACCTAGCCCATGTAGCTGCAGCGCACATCTCATCAACAGGTACCCTGGAAGAAAAGGCTGATGAAGTAGACACAGCCCTGGTGGAGTGTGCCTTTCACTGTAGAAGGTCCTGAAACCCTGAGGCTCAGGAAAGAAGGACACCCAAAAAGGGAAAGGGAAGGACCCCACACTCCCAGTGGGGAGGGGCAGGAAGGACACCCAGCTGGATCTGAGCCCGCAGGAACTGTCTCATCAGGTGGTCCACTTTTCTTTTGGATAAGCTATGGGACGACCAGGCAGAGGAAGCCACAGATGCAGGCTGAGAGTGGTGCCTGGACAAAGCTGAATATGGGGGCTTGGGAGAGAACCTAGGCTAAACAGAAGATGACCTAGGCCTAATCTTGGGAGAAGGTTCACCAGCAGCAGGGGAAGATTCTGCAAGTCTCCGCTTCTCCGGGGGCCTGTGGTTGCTTTTAGATTTCTCGCTCTCTCAGCTTTCTTATCAACATCCTTGCTTTTAGTCTTGGGTGGCTTAACAGGAGGTTGAGTCCCTGTGTCCATACCAGAAGAAGTGGGAAACAAACCCTTAAGAATCAGCTTGTTGCGTCTGTCTGTGAGGGTATGGAAAGAAAACCCCGCACAAACAGAGCATCCAGAGTCTAAGTGAGGGACACCTAAACATAGTACACACAACATGTAACTATCCGAGGGTGGGAGTTTATGCCCATACCCAGTACATTTTTTTAAAATTAGCACCTTTCTCTGACTTGTCTGATTTATCAGCCATGACAGAAAGACAGAAAAGGGAACCTGACTAGAAGAGACTTAAAGCAATGAAAACTGCCATCTATTAAAAACATGAAGGGTAGGGAAAAGTTCAGAAACTAACAGGAAAGTTTTTAAGACGGTACCAGAGTACAAAGATCCTCACAAATAAACTCGCAACAAAGATGAAGCTCAGACCACCTGCCTGCAGCTGGAATGGCGGCAAATGAGATCTGAGGTAGTGAGGGAGAGAGGGGCGTTATTGGTAGGGGAAGAGCTCAGTTTCGGCACCGTAGCTTGGATATGGCCGGTTCAGTACCGATGTCGGTGCCTATACCCACATGTTGAAGATCAAATGAAGACAACAATGTCAGATCTTGAAATTTTACAATTTTCATGGTATTGTTTAAAGAATACCACAGTATTACTTGACTGCAGAGAACTTTCACCACAAAGAAAAAAAAAATGAGTGGGCTTTCACCTTTCCAATAAGGTGACCACTGGATGTCCTGAGACGTGTGGCACCTAGAGTCATAATCCAACATGCCTGTATCAAGGACACACCAGAGCTCACCACAAAGACACATACATATCTACATCTATTTATTTAGATAGATATATTTTAGCAATAACCCATGATTGGGCGTGGGTATCACAGGATTTGCCCATGGTTGGTGTGGTTTAATCATGAGGGTGAAGCCCCAGTGATTAAAGCCAACTATGATTAAAAACTGTGATACCCACATCCAGGAGTGAGTTACTGCTATTACACAATGACATTATTTAAGAAATTGTTTACCTTTCTTAAATAATGTCACTTATGTAATAATGCTGGCACTTCAGTGTTCTAACTCCAGTTTCCTGATTTACAAATGAACTGCCTATGAATATGGTATGTATGTCTGCACGCTTGCACAGTATATCTGTACACTGCTAGGGAGCAGGCATAGAAGAGAGCCTAATGATGTCAGTTTGCTTCTTTTTATTTATTTATTTGAAACAAGGAACAGGGCAAACATATAAGGAAAGTGAGGAACATTCTGTTAATGCACAGACAGCCGAGAGGTAAGGTAAAAAGCATTGCAATCTTTTATATAAGTAGAACGGTACCATTTAACTGTTCACATTTTTGCTCTGTCCCTCTTAAAATACTTGGAGTTTTTTCTTAGCACATGTTAACAGAAAGTCTGGCTATTCAACAATAGTTAATGACTGGACTTTTTTTCTACATCTTTTGCTATATACGTATCTGTGTGTGTGTGTGTGTGTGTGTGTGTGTGTGTGTGTGTGTGTGTGTGTGTGTGTGTGTGTGTATATATATATATATATATATATATATATATATATATATATTAGTCTTCTTTTGTCGAAAGCTCATTCTTTTGACAAATAAAAGTCCGACCATATTTATGCGAAAATGCACTTAAACGAAACACTGTAGGATGGAAGTACGCTACAGTGGGGATAAGGGAATATACCTCTTTCCCCCACTGCAGTGCGATCTCGAAGTTAGTATATATAAAGTAGCGTGGGTGTGGGGGGCTTGCCTCCCTGCAAAACTGCCTTTGCAGTGTTTTATTTTATTTTACCGATTTGGTGAACTGGTATTCATGAAAATGCACTTTCGAGTAATTGGGACCGTACTTTTGTTTTTCTAAAGAACAAGTTTTCGATAAACAAAAGTAGACCCATATATATATATATATATATATATATATAGATATATATATATATATATATATACACACACACACACACACACACACACACACATGGGTGCGTCATGCTACAGACTTTGAAACCAGAAACTGTTCAGAGAAAAATATTTCTGCCCTTCTCATTTTAATGAGCAGATGCCCTAAAGTTATGCAGCACTCACCTACCTTCAAGCACTAACCTCTTATAATTTACAGTGACCATATGCTGTTTTCTTAGGCAAGATGCCGACAATAACCTTTACTTGTAAAAATAACCTGTCCGACTTTATCTCCTTTCGAAAAACATCCTCACATTTATCTTTACTTTCTTAAGCCTCCAATCTGTGTTGCTTGTTTCTGAGGTCATACATATCTATATGACGTAATTTACCATTACACATTACATCTAAAAGATATTGTAATGTCTCAGCCTAACCACACCTCTTGACCTTTCTTTACTCCTCCTCTCCAGAAGTTCACATTTAAACCTTTTTCCTGTATCTTACATTATACAAATCTAATTCTACTTTGGCTGATCTTGTCTATCCTGGTTGTTTCTGTGTAAACACCTCCATGCTCATTCCATTATTATGCAGATGAGGCTCTCAAAACAGTGTTGCATTCAACTGGTCTCTCACCAAAATAATACAAAAAGATACAATGCCCAGATCATTTTTGATACCAAAAAATGTTTATTTTCTGCATCATTTTATGACTTGGCCTGTGGGTGCGTAAGCTAAGACACTGTTTTTCACAAAGAGGAGGACTCTGCTGCACTCTGTTCTCCAAAAAGTATATTTGCTCAGTACCAGCTGTATTCCACTACTTAGCCATGCTGACTGACGAGGCACAGCCAACCCTCAGCAAATAATTGGTGGTCAGTGACATGATTTAAGAAGGCAATTTCTTCAAACTTCACTATAACTTTATGACAAAAAACACTCAACTTTACTTTGAAATTCTGCATAAAGTAGTGATAACAGTGATCAGCATGGCACTTTTATTCTTAGCCTTTATGTCTGACTGAAAATTAAAATTAAAAAAAAAATCACAGTCCCTCCAGATCATATTAGACAGCAGTCCTGTTTTGTTAACCAACTGTTATTCTCTCAGTGAGTGAAATTTATCAAAACACCATAGGAAATGTAAAACATGTACTGCAGATTAAACACATTTTCAGTAGTGTAAATAATGTTTTAATGTTGGAGGAAGAACACACTCAATTTTAAGACTCGTCTTCTCACCATACCTTAAGCTTTGAGTTTTTCAAATCATACCAACGAATTGGTTAATGACAGTTACAGAACTACAGGTTGTATAAAAAGATTTATAAAGTCTAGGAAGTCAGAAATGATGAAGTCATTGTTTATTATTTAAATGAGACCCAAACTTCAGTATGGAATAACAATATGGAAACCTTATAAGAAAACAAGCATGAGTAAACTGGAAAGAGTACAGCAGAACCATACCGAGAGCATCCATGGATGTGAAAATTTAAATTATTAAGAAATGCTAAAATATCTGAACTTGTACAGTATCTCTTACAGATATTTAAGAGGAGATCTTACTCGGGTGTGAAGGGCATTTTATTTATTTAATTTATTTAACATTTGTTTACGGGGAAAGTCCGACTGGGACAGAGTCTATTTTCAGTGGACGCCCAGGGAGAAACGCTACAAACGCATGTCTTTGGAACATGGAAGGAAACCGAAGCACCTGGAGGAAACCCATGCAAATGCAAGGAGGACATGCAGACTCTGCTCAGAAGGCACCCCAGCCGAGAACTGAACAGGAGAAACTATTGCTATGAGGCGACAATGCTAACCACTGCACTAGTGCAAGTGCAAAACAATTTAGAGACAAGTACCTCTGGCAATGTTTGGGGTTATCAAAAAGTACTAGAGAATCATCAGTTGACCGATGTAGAAGATTCTATAGGAATGCGAAGTGTATTAACTGGTTCTCTGATAGAGAAGCTGACATATGGAACAGACTGCCAAATTACATTAAAGCAAATACTAGTTTAGATACTTTTAAGAACAGCCTAGGCACTTATTACGGGAGCGACTGTTTTGGTATATTGGCAGGATACAGGGGCATTAATGCCCGTGCTTGAAATATTTGTATGCATGTATGTATGTTAAGCTTAACTGTGCAAAAGTACCCTCTCATCCTTCAACATATTAACAGGACTTACGATCTACTATGGTAATTTACCACACAAGAACACTAAGCTGGTGTCATGCTTCATCTTACTGTCCTAGGTTTGATGTCCTTGGTATACATTTACCTAATGTGTCACTGAGGAAGTCGTGTAACCAGACAACGGCATGCTAATAGTCTGAAAGCAAATACCACACAACTGAGGAGCAATGTCAGAAAGCTGTGTATTCACTGTACTGACAAGAGCTGCCTGCCACACAAGTGTACAGAGCATTTTATTTTACCAATTTACCAAAGCCATATATTTTTCTTTTCAAAAAAATACTTAGCCTTTTTAGTGGATTACATTAACAACCAGTATACAGAATCATGGTATCTGCAAGAAGCAGCTGTGTGTTATTGTGAATGCAAACAATGTATAGTTAAAACCATTACTGGTGAGGAGGCATCTGACACAGCTAGTTACTGAGAGCTGCTTATCATGCAACTTAGATGTCCCGAGTTTTTTTATTAGTTTATTAAATGCACATTTTTTTTAATGCTTAATCTGCCTTTCCAAAACTCTTTTGTTGCTATCGCATGCTTTTCACTAGCTGTAAAGTGCTGTTTGACTATGGAATGATAACAGTTTTTGTAAGAAACACTTTGGGATGTTCACATTTTTGCATGAAAAAGTTAACTTCCTTGAATGTTATGCTTATTGGGCAAAATGGAAAAGCAAATTTCTGTCCGAATAAAACTGGTAAATATATTCAGCATGCATTTCCATGCTTGCCATCTGAATTTCAGCTTATCCCAAAATCCACAAACGTCACCAGTTTTTAGCCTCCAGAGCTTCTAGTATAGCTAAGGTTTTGATTATCTGGTGGTGACTGCTTCCAGAGACGATCAGATAAATTTATTTCACTGAAGGTATACGAATAATCATGTAACTTAAACCACTCTGTTTCTGATGGACTGAATTTCAAGTTGGTTGAAGACAAAAAAAAAATTTCTTTCAAGAAATGGTGACTTTGAACTTATTTGCACTTCTTGTTTGAAGGATGCAGTGTGCCTTTGTTATGTGTAGTACAGCACATGTGTGAGAGAGGGGTGAGGAAGGGGAGACAGCTCTGGTGCGTTTAAGTCTTACTATGTTCATTTGTATATCTGGTAATCAAATGATTGAACATAGCCTCTGGAGTTTTAAGAAATGATTTACCTGTAGTTGTCCTGCATATAGAGAGATTTGCTGGTATCACAAGCCAGGAACTTGGAATATTATTATACAAAGGTCAATTTCTGAGATGCTTTTAACTTTCTGGTCACCCATAGAAAACAGGCACTTGTGCTTAGCGAGTTTACCTTCAAAACCTAAAACCAAAACTAGAGGAGCAGCAATAAAATAGTCTCAGTCCACATACTTCTAGAGATAGGGGCGTGGCTTGTAAACACAACAGTGTTTGTGTCTTTTGGTTTTTCCTGGTTAGGGGTCGCCACAGCGGAACTCCGGTGCGCTAATGATTGGCAGTTGATTTTTACATACCGGCTTGCCAGGCCTGACGCACAACCTTCAACGAAGGTACGCCCATTCACGCATGTCTCCACGCAGAAGATGCTCTAGCTGAGAATCGAACCGGACAGCATCTTACTGTGAGGCGACAACACTACCGCAGCACCACCACCGCAGTTGTAAAATTGTTAACATCCCTCAAATTAGTCATTTTTTTATCCTAATGCTAACAGTCTGCCACAAGAATGCATAGTAAGAATCTACTAAGTCAAAAACAGGGCTCCCCATCAGAAGTTTAAGAGCAGAAATAATATTAGCTATCTGTTTCACCATTTTATGACACAGATGCAGTCTAACAGTCAGATATCACGTTTGCTCTATCTCTAATTCTTAGGCAACTACATATGCAGTTATAAAACTCGTACTACTATTGGTATTTCTCCCAGTTTACTACTAAAATTTTCAGTAGGGAATTTGGTTTTATGTAAACACAGCTGCATAATGAACATGCAGCACTATGCAAATTATAAAATGATACATGCTTTTGATCTTTACACAGTGTCAAAGGAAAGACCGCAAAAGCAGGTGTCAGAAACAAATGCATCCAGCTTTATGTACAGTATCAGTAGCCTGAGCTATAATGCAATGTAATGGCAATAACTCTTTGTAAAAACAAAATGTGAATTAATTAGGCATAAATTAAGCTAGGGCTGTACTATTAA